>NC_133659.1:54948439-55099907 GCF_037893015.1 Macrotis lagotis
CAAGTCCCATCGCTCATCATCCCATGATTTCTTACTATAAACCATAGTTTGTCCACTCATTCCCCAAAGGATGGGAATTTCTCAATTTCCAATTTTTGAAGCAAATTACTCTTGAGTAAACAGAGTAACTGGACTGACCACATGGTGTGGCCGGAGCCAGAATTGGGGTAGATGAGACTCAGACTGGTAAATATAGTCAACATATCTGAAATTGAAATCATCAGCTTTTCTCTAAATCTCCACTTCACAGATAAATAAAAACACTCAAAATTTTTTCACCAGATTTATGCTTTAGAACAGGTAAGAATATAACCAGGAGAGTACAGAAAGACAAGAGACAATAAGTAAAGGATGTCAACAATGTTGAAAGCTCCTAAGAGTTAAAAAAAAATGAAGATTGGAGGAAAGGAGAGAAAGAAAACCAAGTGTTAAAGACTTTTGAGAGAGAATGACTAACAAATGAAATTAGAAACAATTGAGAAGAGAGGATAATGAAAAACCTAATTCAGAGAACTGATGATTTCACTGAATACTATCATACCATAATCTCTAAACACATTCTGGGTTTCTTTGAAACATACTAAGAAATAAAGGATGTGGATACATTTGAGAAGTTTTATTTCTCTCCTTTTGTTTCATCATTGAAGAATGAACTACAAAACTTCAGGAATATATTGATGCTATTGTGAAGCAAATTAGCCAGTCAAAAACCAGAATCTAGCATGGAATAGACTGAAGGTCAACTAAAATTGTGGAAAGGTGGAGCTGACAGAAGACCTCTCTTCACTTGCTTGATAAACTTTTAAATTATGCGGCTCATATTATAAATTCAGAAGAACAAGGGAGAGCCTGTGTCATGGAATTTTCTTGGTGGAGATGGCACTGGATCTGAACATCAAAAGGACAGCTTGGTGGTGAAGTGATAGTGAAATGGGGGTGGAATCAGGAAGACTCATTTTCATAAACTCAAATCCAGTCACAGACACATACTAGTTGTGTGACTTTGGGCAAGTCACTTATCTCTGTTTCAATTTCCTCATATATAAAATAAAAGGAAGAGGGAAATGGCAAACTCCCTCCAGTATCTTTGCCAAGAAAACCCTAAATGGGGTCATGGAGAGTTGAACACGACTGAAACTACTGAACAATAATAGTTGAGACTCAGAGGTTGGGAATGATTTGGAAAGAAGTGGTATGATTAAGTATTTGATGAATAAACAAACCAAATCATAAATGATTCTGAGTTATTTTATGCCAATGTTGCCAGACTTACCTTATCAACAGTTAATTTCTATTCTTTTATCCATTACTCTTTTCTCTAATATTATATATTTAGATATCGCTTGAAGATTTACAAAGCACTTGACAAATATTCATTCATTTGGCTTTCACAAAACCCTGTGAGACAGGTGCTATTATTGATTTCATTTTTTAGATGAGGAAGTTGAAGAAGGAAGAGATTAAGTTGTTTGTCCAGGTTTACCTGGCTAGTAAGTGTCTAAGGATGGTTCTGAACTCAGGTATTACTGACTCCAAAAATCTATTGCAATGAAACCTGAGTGGAAACAGAAATGGAATGGGAGACCTGGGGGGAAGTCCTAGGAGCCATGAGAAGGAGAAGGGTCATATTTTCGCCATCAACCATAGAGCACTGACTGCATAACTAGCCTGTACTGTGACTAGGTCATAAGTGTTGCTTGTCACTTAAGATCCTGAAGACAGCCTGTCCCTTTACTGGTAATCTGTTTTCCCAAGAGGAATTGTTCTTTTTTTTTTGGCAGGGGGGATGAGGCAATGGGATTAAGTGACTTGTGGAGACTGTTTTTGACATGGCATCTGGTTTTGGGGTCCCATGGGACCCCTGGGATCATTGTGAGTCATGATGGCAGGAAGGTATGGCAAGAAGGGACCATTAGCAAAGTCAGAATTTCTTGAACACACCCACCAAGAGCAAGCTGTGATCTAACCCTCCTACTCGTTATTTCCTCTGGAATCATATTATTAATAACAAATTGTCCCTCCTAGATTTCTTCCTATCAGATTTCTTCCATTTACCAGCATTAACTAAAGGACTGTATCTGGAAGATAAGCGGCATTCCTTGACACCTAATAAGTCTTGGGACTGGTTGCTCTTTTTCTAATATATCCTGGAGAGTCAGGAGTTACCTTACTTTTTGTTCCCCATTTCACTTTATCTTCTTCCATCACTCAGCAATAACATCTCATTCTTTTAAGTGAACACAGTTTCCAGATCCTTGTTGCTGACATCTACAGATGTCACTGCATCTGGGTCACTCTCTCTTCTCCCCAATAAGTTGAGTAACAGCTATTACAAAACAGAACCCTATATCCAAGTGATTATAATGAATTTGATTGATTTCCAACCCACAGTTAAGAAAAAAGAGTAACTATGAGTCAGAAATAAAGCCATAGCTAGAAAATTTTCTACTTGGGCCAAATAAATTTCTAATCTTCAGTTCAGTCATTATAGCCATTTCAATTCTCAGTGACCCCATTTGGGGTTTTCTTGGCAGAGGTACTGCAGAGACTAGCCATTTTTTTCTTCCAGTTCATTTTACACATGAGGAAACTGAGGCAAGCATGATTAAGCATCTTTCTCAGGGTCACACAGATTGTAACTTCCTAAGATTCAGGAAGATGAGTTTTCCTAACTCCACTTCTGACTGTGTATCCATTCTGCCTCTTTAGCTCCTCTCCAACCCTTAATCCTTTTGAAGGTTCCTCAACCTCCTCTACCCCCATGTGCCTCCCATGACCCTCTATTTAGTCTTTAGGCATCCCCAGCTCTGTCTCAATTGAATATTTCCTAAGTGTCAGATTTCCTAATTATGGCTTTGCTCAAGGTTCATTGTTCCCCAGTCTCTTACTTGTGGATTAGAGAATAGGGTTCAGCCTATACTTGTCTCCATGTGATTGTCTCCACACGTGTAAGGAACTGGTTTGCAACAGCTGTTGCTGAGAAAAGCAATTAGGCTATAGGCACGGAAGCCTATTTCCTCCAGGGATTAATCAAGATGAAAGTAACCCAAGTCTTATTAAAGCTAGTCTGTCAGTTCTTCCCTGTTTTCTCCAATCCCAGAGGGGAAATAAACCTTTTTTGCCCCTCTCCAATATTCAATCCTGGGGCTAGCCTTATCCTTGGCTTCCGTTTCTGTTTAGGGGGAAATTATTCTCAGCAAAATAGGTGCTGTCAGTAGAAGCTGTTTGTTCAGGGTTGACAAGATCACAGGTTTAGAGTTTTAAGGGACTTCAAATTTCATTGAGTCCAAACCCCTCATTTTACATATAAAATCAAATCTACACATGTTAAATGACTTCTCCGAGGTCACATGGTAAGAAGCAGAGATGGGATCCAACTCAGTTAATCGTATTTTATATTTAGCATTCTTTGCCTTATAGCTCTGATCATTAATAACAAGGTATTTTGCTACAGGTGAAACATTCCATTCTCATAGATATTACTATTACAACAATAGACACTCCGGAAACCAGGGGGATTTACCATGCTCACTCTAAGGAAATCCTGGCTCTGGGCTCATGAGGGTGCTGAGTTCAGTCTTGAGAGAGCCTTTCCACTAAACAAAGTATCTTTTTTTGCATGTTCCCATCTCACAGCTCCAGGGAAAAATCACTTAAAAAACTAAATTTGTTTCATGTGTAGTCTTCCCAAAAGGAAGTAGAAAAGTACCCAATAATGAAAATCAAATATAAGAAAGTTATTTATTTTTCTTGATATTATCAACTGCATTGGATTCAATGATCATCACTATGCTGATGGTTCTTAGATCTACTCATCCAGTCCTAACCTTTCTCTTAACCTCCAGATTCAATCTCCACTTGCCTATTGTACAAAATTGAAATGGGTGGGTACTGCCTTCTTCCAAGTCATTCAGGCTCAAATCCTAGGCATCACCCCCTCCTACTCTTCATTGTTCCTTACCCCTTATATTCTATCAGTTGCTAAATTTTGTGAATTTTACCTTTGTAGATTCACTTATATATTTTCTTTCTTCTATGAAATGATTACCCCCCCCCATTAGTTCTTGTTTTTCAGTCATGGTCCAACCCCATTTGGGGTTTCCTTGGCAAAAATATTGGGGTGGTTTGCTATTTCCTTCTCTGGCTCATTTTATAGTTAAGGAAACTGAGACAAACAGGGTTAAGTGACTTGCCCAGTGTCACCGAGTTAGCAAGTATCTGAAGTCAGAATTGAGCTCAAGATGGATTTTCCTAATTCCAAGCCCAGGGCTCCATCTGCTGTACCACCTAACTGCCTTGGTATAAATCCTCATCACCTGGCACCTGGATTACTGGGACAGACCTCTGGTGAGTCTCCCCACCTAATCTTTTTCAGGACCACTTCACCACCTTTCAGTTGCCAAATTAATTTTCTTTAAGCACAAGTCAGACCATGCCATTCTATTAGTCAATAAATTCCTGTGACTCCATATTGTACTGGCCAGAGTCAATACAATAACCTCTGGTGTTCAACGTTCTTCATAACCTAGGCCCTTCCCACCATACCAGGCTTCTTACAGCTTGCTACCCTCCACATACTCTATGGTCCATTTACATTGACCATCATGTTGTTCCTCATACAAGACTCAACATTTCCCAAATCTGGGCATTTTCTCTGGTTGTTCCCCAAGTCTGGAATTCTCTCCTTCTGCATATCTATGTCCTGGATTCCTTGACTTTTTCCCTTGATCCCTCTTAATGTTCATGCCTTCCCTCTATTGGCTATTCCCAATATCATGTATATATCTTGTTTGTACATCATTTTTGCATGCTGCCCCTCCCATTAGATTGGGAACTCCTTGAAAGCAGGAACCATCTTTTGTCTTTCTTTGTATCTTCAACAATGGTACACAGTAACCACTTAATAAATACTTGTTGACTTGATTTCTTCCATTACGAAGAAATGTTAAAAAAAAAATATCATGCATTGGGACTGCCCCAAATCATTATTTCAGGAAAAACCCCATATACACTTTACTTTATTTCTGATTCTCCAGTCTCCTCCTCCTCCTCCTTTTCCCCCTCTTCATCCTTCTCTTTCTCCTTCTCTTCTCCCTCTTCCTCCTCCTCCTCTATCTTCTCTTTTCAATCCTCTTCTTTTTCCTCTTCCTCCTCCTCCTACTCTTTGTCTTCCTCTTGTTCTCCATCCCCAAGTGCCTTCCTACCTGGTCTACTTTCCTAATTTGTGCCTGACTCTCCCATAGGACTCTATCTGGAAAAGTTCTAGCCAAACTCTACTTCCCTCTCTACTCTCTGGCTTTTTCATTTTCTTCTCCTCTAAAGTTACTTTGCCCCTATTCCTCACTTTTCCTCACTGTCTCCACATTATACCCCTCCAGTTCTGAAAAATTGCCCCTTTCCTTTGTTTGTGACTGACTAGCTGGCAGGGTGAGACCAAAGTTGCATGCCTTGCACCCCAACCTCACCCAAATACACTATAAAGTTTCCTCAATGTATAAGGAAACTCATTCTTCTCTTCATTACTTATGTTGTACTGAATTAGTGATTTGGTCACTGGATAGAGCCTCCACTTATGAAACTGCCTCCACTTAAGAAAACTGTTTACCTTTTCTGGAAATCAGACTCTTAGTTACTTGCCTGAGGTGCCAAGAGGATGTGAGTGGCCTAGAATTTTCCAACTGGCATATGTCCGAGGTGGGACCTGGATTCTGATCTTTTTAATTGCAAGACTGGGAGGATGCTAGGTACAGCAGTAGAGCATCAGTCCAGGAGTCAGGAGGACCTGAGTTCAAATCCAGCCTCAGATATTTAATGATTTTCTAGCTATGTGACCTTGGGCAAGTCACTTAACCCCATTGCCTTAAATAACTAATTATATTTTATTTTTGTTTAAATTTTTTATTTTATATTATTACAATAATTTTGTTATAAAAGTAAACATAAACACCCCCTCCACCCCCAAGAAGATGAGAAACCTCAAGAATAGTGAGAGATAGAAAAAAAATATACTTCAATCTGTGTTCAGATTCCAATGGCTCTGTCTCTTTATCATAAGTCCACCAGAGAAGTTGCTTCAATATTTTTCCCACAGTTGCTATTACTGACTGTATTTCCCTCTACTCTAATCCTCCCCACTCTCATTTATTCTATTCTCTCTCTCTCTCCTTTCATCCTGGCCTTGTCCAAAAGTGTGTTGTATCTGAGTACCCTCTCCCACAATCTTTCCTCTCTTCTATCACCTATTAGCCCCTTCCCTCCCCCCATTCCCCCTTATCCCATACATTTCTTCTCATTTTTCTCTAGGGTAAGATAGATTTCTATACCATATTAAGTATGTATGTTATTTCCTCTCTGAACCATTTCTGATGAGAATGAAGGCTCACTCATTCTCCCTTGCCTTCCCCCATTACTCCACTGAAAAAGCTTTTTCTTGACTCTTATGTGAAATTTCTTAGCTTCTTCCTCATCTCCTTTCCCTTCCTCCCCGTACTTTCCTTTATCACCCATTGACTTCACCTTTTTACTATATT
This sequence comes from Macrotis lagotis, assembly GCF_037893015.1. Classification (NCBI taxonomy): domain Eukaryota; kingdom Metazoa; phylum Chordata; class Mammalia; order Peramelemorphia; family Peramelidae; genus Macrotis; species Macrotis lagotis. The sequence continues at coordinate 54,954,970 of NC_133659.1, forward strand.
ACACCATTTATATTCAGCTCCTTCTTGTGCCCTGTCTATATGTGATCCTTCTAACAGCTCTTATAAATGAGAAAGTTCATATGAGTTGTCAATATCTTCTTCCCATGCAGGAATACAAACGGTCCAATTTCATTAAATTCCTCATAGTTGGTCCTTCTCATCCACCCCCCTCTATGGTTCACCAGAGTATTGTACTTGGAGATCAAACTTTCTGTTCAGCTCTGGTTGTTTCAATAGGAAAATTTGAAAGTCCTCTGTTTCATTGAAAATCCAACTTTTCCCTTAAAAGAGGATGTTCAATTTTGCTGGGTAGTTGATTTTAGGTTGCAAGATCTTTTGCCTTCTAGAATATCATATTCCAGTCCCTACAAACCCTTAATATAGATGCTGCCAGATCCTGTGTAATCCTGATTATGGAGTCTCGGTAGTTGAATTGTTTGTTTCTGGCAGCTTTTAGAATTTTCTCTTTGATTTGAGAGTTTTGGAATTTGGCTATAATATTCCTGAAAGTTTTCCTTTTGGGATCTCTTTCAGGAGGTGATTGATGAATTCCCTCAATTTTTATTTTACTCTCTTCTTCTAGGATCTCAGGGCAATTTTGCTGTATTATTTCTTGAAAAAATAGAGTCTAGGTTCTTTTCCTGGTCATGACTTTCAGGTAGCCCAATAATTTTAAAATTATTTCTTTTGGATCTGTTTTTGAAGTAGATATTTCACATTTTCTTCTAATTTTTGGCTTTTTTGGAAGAGTTTTATTACTTACTGATTTCTTGCAAAGTCATCAGCTTCCTTTAGTTTCATTCTTCATTTGAAGGAGTTATTTTCTTCAGAAAGCTTTTTTATCTTCTTTTCCAGCTGGCCAATTCTGCTTTGTAAGGCATTCTAATCCTCATTTGCCTTTTGCTTTGCTTTTTTCCATTTGGCCTAAACTCATTTCCAACACATTATTTTCTTCAGTATTTTTTTGTATTTCTTTCACCAAGCTGATGATTTGGTTTTCATGATTTTTCTGCATCACTCTCATTTCTCCTCCCAATTTTTCCTCCACCTCCCTTAATTTCTTTTCAAAGTCTTTGTTTTGTGCTCATCCATAGTCTGAGCCCATTTTCTATTTCTCTTGGAGGTTTTGGATATGGAGCCTTTGATTTTATTGTCCTCTGAGTATGTGTTTTGATCTTCCAAGGGACTAAAGTAATTATCTATGGTGAGATTCTTCTTTTTCTGTTGTTTACTCATTTCCAGCCCAAGACTAATTTACAGCACTTCCAAGGCTTTGGGGGCACCCCACTGGGACTTTATTCCTCCAAGGTCTTATGCTCTCTTGCCTGTGCTTTGATATGTAAATGACCAGAGCACTCCGCTCTGCCCTGGAGCTGTAAGGAGGAACCATGCTCTGCTATCTTATTATGGAGCCCAAACTGAAACCTGGATCTGAGTGTGGGCAAACAGTAGAGTCCTGCCCCCAGGGAGAGAACAGAAATTTCTGCAGTCTCCCCTGACCCCCTTACCATCTGTGGACTGTGCTCTGGGGCTACAGGTTACTTTCTCTAGATTCTCACTGCAGGTTCTGTGGCTGGTGCTCCTCACTCCACATTCATTCTGGTGTAGCAGAATTCTCTCACCACCCCTTCAAGCTATTCTGGGGCTGCCCTGCAACTGGGGCTTTTCCCAACTCCCAATCCTGGTGAAACACACCTTTCCCATGGAACTTCTAAGTTATCTTGGAGTGGGAAAAATATATCACTCATCTATCTGTGGGTTCTGCCCCTCTAAATTTTGACTAGAGTCATAATTTGATGGCTTTTGGAGTTTTGGGGGGAAGGAGTTCCCAGGAAATGCTGCCTTCATGCAATCATTTTGGTTCTGCCCCCCAATTAATAAATTTTCTATAAAAAAAATTTGAAGACTGTTTTCCAATCTACTGTCTGGTTTTAATTGATCACTTAACAAGCAGATAATTTTAAAGTACCTGTTATGGTACTTCTTGGAGTAGGGGAAATAGAACAGTGAGATAACAAATAATCTTTGCCCTCAGGGAATTGATAGTTCAGAAGGGAGAAAAAGAGCAGAGCATAGTTATAATGTAAAATATTACTTGAGGAATGCATTATAAAGTTACAGAACAAAATACTTTGTGACAGGCAAGGCAGGAAGAGAGAAGACTGCCTAGAAGGAAGCAACTTTTGAAGTTGGTTTTAAAGAATAGGTAGATTTTTAAGGGATTGAGCTAGAAAAGGCATTCCAGTAAACAGACTGAGCAAAGATGTGGAGCTTTAATAGTTAACTTTTGTTTAGAAGAAGGAAACAAGTATTTAAGTATCTACTATATTCAGTACAAAGGGCAGCTAAATGACAGCATGGCGCAGGGCTTCAAATAGGGAAGACTCCCCTTTCTTAGTTCAAATCCAGTCTTAGACACTTACTAGTAGTGTGACCCTGGGCAGGTCACTTAACCCCATTTACTCCAGTTTTTTCATCTGTGAAATGAGTTGGAGAAGGAAATGACACAACTGTAATGGCTGAATAACAAAAAGTTGTGTTAGATACTGCTGAGAATATTACAAATATTATTACATTTGACATCAACATTTAGTATAATCCTATGCATCAGGTGCTATTATTACATCCCATTTTTCAATTGAGGAAATTGAGGCAATTCAGGGTTAAATGGCTTTCTCATAGTTATATAGTTACTAAGTATATGAAGGACTTCAGATCCAGAGTTCTATCTACTATGCTATCAAGCTTCCTAGGAGGCAAAGTTCCCCAAATTGGTTGGAACCTAGAGTGTGTGACAACTCATGGCTTATCTTAAACTTTAGCATCTCTAAAGTCTTCCCATTTATTCCAGATAGTATAGATCACTCTTTTCTCTGAAAATATTTACTGTTTGCCTTTAGCTTCCAACATTCCCTGTGTTTTGAATGGTGTCCCTTACTCTACATCTTACCTCTTACTCTCCTACCCAGGCTTTAAAACCCAATCATGTCACATGGTCTGTGAAGCCATTCTGATTACCCTAACTGGAAGTAAATGAGTTCTTCATCTGAATGAACTCAAAGATTTTTACTGATCTTACACCATTATCATATTCTAACTCTTTTTTGTTATTTAATCATGAGCTTCTTACTGATATCTCCAAGATTATAAATGCCTTCAGGTTAGGGACCATGTATTTTTATACATAAAATTTTATATAGTAATTTGCATGTGGAAGATGTTTGATAACTGTTTGCTGTGGAATACACTCAAGAGAGTGTATTTCTCTGTAGCACTAAGTCCATTTTAAAATATTCCACATCCCATTTCCCCCTCCCCTCATTGAAAAAAAAAATTTCTCTTTAATGAATTCTCCAAGATAATCCCCCCTACATACAAACACTCTTTGCCTTCTTAACAGTCACTTGTTCTGATGCAAACACCTGATTGTATACTCTCAGGAATGAGATCAAGAGATAACAACAGCAGCAACAATAATGGCAATAATAACATTTATGTAGAACTTTGCTTTATAAATATTACCTCATTTTTTTCCATTGAGTACCATAATCATCCTGGGAAGTAGGCACTAATAAAAATATTTCAAATATTTTGCACATTTTAAAAACATTTATTATATTTTATATTCAGGGAAGAAAACTAACATTTTCATAACATAGTACAATAAAAAGATGATTGCACATAAAACTGCAAATCTATCATCTACAACTTGCTATATTCCCATGATAACAAAGTTAACTTGCAAATATCTTTTCTTCTCCTTTTTTCCTCCCCCCTGCCTTTGCCCTAAACATGGCTACCATTAGACACAAATAGGTGCATACATGTAAAACTCTCTCATACATACTTCTATTTATTAATTTCCCTTCTGGTTTCAGACAACATCTCTCTTCATATGTCCTTTATTTTTAATTTGTATATTTGTAATACTAAAATGACTTAGTTTTTCTAAGTCATTCTTAAAACAGTATAGTTATTATTGCAATACAATGGTCTCTTGGGTCTGCTTTCTTAGCTCTTCATCATTTCATGCTAGCTTTCCATAATTCTGTAATATTTTACATAATTTTAATTGATTTTTGTAGATTTTTGATTTTTTTCTCTATTTTACAGATGAGGTAACTGAGGTAGACAGAAGTTAAGCAATTTGTCCAAAAAGGCTGAATGCCACACTCTATCCACTAAGCAACTTTCAGAGCCAATATGTATCACCACCCCTTGAACTCTCCTCCTGAAAGAAATGTCAGAACTTGGGATAGGATAAGAGTCAGAGAGATGATTTGGTTCTCCCTCTTTTCTCTGTCTTCTTTTAGTAAGTTAGCACAGAGAATAGAACACTGACCTTGGAGTCAGGAGGGCAAGAGTTCAAATCCAGCCTCAGACATTTGACACTTGCTATCTGTATGACCTTAGGCAAGTTACTAAACTCTGATTATTTCTCATCTAGGGTCATCTCCAGTAATCCTAATTCATCTCTGACCACTGGACTCGGAAGTCTCTGGAGGAGAAAGTCAAATTGGTGACTTAGCACAGCAACCCCTTACTCAAATCCAGTTCAGGTTCTTGTAATGGTCTCCTTCAAGAATGAAAGGCAAACATCTTCTTTCAGAATGTTTTACTTTTTATTTGCCCTCAAGAACTCTATTAGATCTTTTGAATCTGGAACAGAACAAACTGATTTCTAGCTATCTTCTTCCTGTTAGCAAATTTTTATTATAAAGGCTTTGGTTTGTGTTAGACTTCCTACCTGTTATTTCTATGAGCCAGCTCTCTGGTCTCCATGTGCTAGACTGTTCACGTGTACATAGATGGGTTGCTAAGCCACAGAAAGAGCATGACCTAGTGCTGTTTATATAATGCTAATTATTGTTCATTCCCTTTTCTCTATGGTACTTCTCAAAAATAAAAATAAAAAGCCAATGTTTTCCTTGAACAGTGTCTGATATAGGGCTAATATAATCCTGACAACAAACCTTTGAGCAGTTAACCATCTTGTGTCCTGCGCAGTTTCAGCTTTCTTATAGGACTTTATTTCTTCTGACCCTCCCCATGAGCATCAATCTGAGAATCATAGGTAAAGACAATGATAAATGAATCCGTGGGGGCTGATGTGATCACTAGTTGAGATAGCATAGAGGAAGAATAGTTACTGTTCATCCTTTATTCTCAAAGCGGAAGACTAAGAAGTGGCCAGAGATAGATCTTTAGAGAACATCTTCTGGGTGAACTGAATAAAAATCATCCTATATCTCTTGTCCATTTTGTGCTAAATTCCTTAAGAAAACTATGTATTGGTAATCCTATTTTCTTTCCTCTTACATTCTCTGACCTCTTTATTTAACTGAAACTCCTCTCTCCAAAGCTATAGATGATCTTTTAATTGACAAGCATAATAATAACCTTTCACAATTATTAGCTTTTTTAAAATCCTCTTTCCTCTCTTTATATTGTCAAACACCTTTTTCAGGATATTGTCTTCCCAGGGTTTCATGAAATTGATCTCTCTTGTTTCTCTTCTTAGCTTCCTGACTGTTCTTTTTCAGTCATTTTTGTTGTTTCTTCATCCAGGTCACCTGTACTAAATAGAAATTGTTCTCCAAAGTTCTATTTTTGTGCTTTTTTTCATTCTCCCTCTAAACGAGTTGATATCATCATCTCCCTTGGGTTCAATTATTATCTCTTTATATAGCTATAATTCTCTGACTGCCTGATCTCTAGTCTACCATCACCAACTACTTCTTGGATATTTCAAACTAGAAGTTTTATAGACACATTAAACTTATATTCAAAATAGCTCCTTTTCTCCCATACTCTTTCCTTTTCACAACTTCCTTGCCACTGTAGATAGTACCATAATCTTTCTAGTCACCCAGGCTCACAACTTCAGTGCCATTCTTGACTCCTATTTGTACTATACAATCTAATCTTCCAACTTCAGGTTGGAACTATAGCCACATGTCTGTTATGTCTCCCTAACTCAGGTCTCTACCTATTCTGGTTCATCCTCTACACAGTTACCAAAGTGATCATCTAAAATATGCTTTTGATCATATGACCAACTCTTCAAATAAACTTCATTGTGTCCCTATTAAAACTAAGAACAAGTATAAAACCCTTTGACTTTTAAATCTTCTCAATCTGTTTCCTTACCAACTTAATATTCTTCCCAAACTTTCCTCTTCTCCATGTACTTTATAATAAAACAACACTAGTCTTTTTGTTGTTCATTACACTCAATTCTCCATCTCCCAACTCCATTACTCTATTGTCCAAGTCTGGAATGCTCTCTAGATTCAACTCTACCACCTAGCTTCTTTGATATTCTTTAAAATTCAGTTCAAATCATACTTTCTGCACAATTTCTTTACAATTCTCCTTCACTACATGTTCTAGACATTTATTCTATACACAGTTGGTTGAATATTGACTCCTCTATTAGAATGTAAGCTCCTTGAAAGCAGAGACTGCTTCTCTCTTTCTTTTTAGCTCCATCACCTATCATAGTACTTGGCACAGGGTAAATATTTACTAAATGTTTATTGATTCTTATAAGTGGAGTATGTACCCTTTCCCTAAAAGTCAATGTGAATCATAAACTAATTCTGTCTTTCTGGGACTGGTATAATCAAGGGTAGAAACTTTAATAATGTTGCTTGTTTTAAATATAAAATTAGAAAGGGATGTAATTTTCCCTTGTCTGCAGGCTTTATAGTGGTAGAGCTGAGTAAAAGGATATGCTCTTAGTATATAGTTGCAAATTATTTTCTAGAATGACTAGACCCAATTCATAGCTCCACCAATAGTGCTCTAGGTGCTTGCTCTCCCAACAGCCTTTACATTTGTCTTTTATCATTGTTGCCAATATGATGAAATAAAATGTTAAATATGATTAAATTTTCATTTTTCTAATTATTAGTGTCTAATATATTTATGATTATTGGAATGTTATATTTCTTCCTTTGAAAATGATTTGTTCCTCTACTTTATCGGAATCTATTGGAGAATAATTCTTAATTTTGTGAAATTGGATCAATTTCTTTTAGACCTTGAAAAAAAAGACATAAACTTGCTGTTCAGATTTTTACCTAGTTTATATTACTTCTAATTTCTGCCTATGTTTGATATATATATATATATTACACAAAACCTTTTTATTTTTTTATTTTGTTTAACTCACCCATTTTATCTTGTATGATTATCTTTACTGCTTATTAATCATAAACCTTTCTCCTATTAATAGATCTGAAAGGTAATTTCTTCTTTGTTCCTCTAATTTGTTTATGATGTGACCTTTTAGATGTAAGCCACTTATCTGATAGCACACCAGTAAATGTTTAACAGCCAACATTCAGAAACAATGTGTGCATGACACATTTTAAAGTTTAATTTGCCTTATTACCATTTTATTCACCATTTTCATATGTCAAGGCAATCAATAAAGCAATAAAATCAAACTTATTTATAGAATTTTTCTGAGGTGCCAATACTAACAATTGACTATCATGAGACAGTTCAGACTGGCTGCAGAACACCTCTCCATATTTATTGAAGATTGGTCTAATCTTAATATCTACTAAACTACTGTCCAGTTCTCCCAAGAGTTTTGTCAAATAGTGAATTCTTCCTTCAATGATTCACTTTGCCAAGCACTAGGCTACTGGGTTGTTTTTTTTTCTGTGTGTTGCATATTTAATCTCTTCCACTTAGTTGGATATAGCAATTTATCTTACCCTATAGGGAAGTAGAAGGGGAAAAGGGAAAGAAAATAAAGAAGGGTCTGATCGAAGGGAGGATAGATTGAGAGAATTGGTCATCAGGAGCAAAACACTGGTTAGGAGGGACAGAATAAGAGGAGGGAAAAATAGTATAACTAGAGAGGGGAAAAGGATGGAGGGAGTAATCATTACTGTGAATGTGAATAGGAAACACTCTCCCACAAAACAGTAGGTAGCAGAATGGATGAAAAATCAGAATCCTACAATATGTTGTCTATAAGAAACACATGAAGTAGAGAGTTACATACAGAAAAATGGTAAAAGACTGGAGTAGAAATTTATGCTTCAGCTGGTTAAAAATAAAGCAGGGGGGTGGCTAGGTGGCATAGTGGATAAAGCACTGGCCTTGGAGTCAGGAGTACCTGGATTCAAATCTGGTCTCAGACACTTAATAATTCCCTAGCTGTGTGGCCTTGGGCAAGCCACTTAACCCCATTTACCTTGCAAAAACCTAAAAAAAATAAAAATAAAGCAGGGGTAACAATTCTGATTTTAGATAAAGCTATAACAAAAATATATCTAATTAAAAGAGATAAGGAAGGAAACTTCATCTTGCTAAAATATACCCAAAACAGTGAAGTAATGTCATAGTATTGGAATTCTTAGAGGATAATTTGAGTTACAAGGAAGAAATAGACAGTAAAACTGTTGTTGTTGTTTGTCCTTCATTCTTGAAGAGGACCATGAGATCAGGGAGGTGACGCCATGACAAGCCTAGGAATAAGGGAAGCTTTCCTTAAAATTATAAGTAGTCTCTATCTAAAACTATCAACCTCTATTATATGTAATGAGCATAAGCTAAAAGTTTTCCCAATAAGATCATTGGTGAAATAAGGATACCTATTATCATCACTGTTAAATCTTGTTTAAGAAATTTTAGTTTTAGCAATGAGAAGAAAAAGAATTTGAGGAATAGGCAATGAAGAAACATAACTATCACTTTTGTGCATCATATGATGATATTCTTAGAGAATCCTAGAGAATCAACTAAAAATTACTTGAAATATATAACTACTTTAGTAAAATTGCATGATGTAAAGTAAGCCCACATAATTCATCAGCTTTTCTATGTATTACAAATAAAGCTCAGCAGGAAGAGATAGAGAAAATCAGTTTTAAATAACACTAGAAAATGTACAATATTTGAGATTCTACTTTCTAAGACAAGCCCAGTACCTATCTAAATGGAATTTCAAAATTTTTTTTAAGACAAATACGGTCAGATCTAAATAGCTGGAAAAATATCAATTGAGCTGGCATAGGCTGAGCTAATTCAATACCAAATGACAAGTCTCCCTAAATTAATTCACTTATTCAGTCCATACAAATCAAACCAAAATTATTTTATAGAGCTAAAAAAATTTAAAAAATCATCTAGAAGAACAAAAGGTGAAGAATATCAAGGCAATTAATAAAAAATGCAAAGGAAGGTACCCTATGTCAAATCTAAAATTATATAATAAAGCAATTAGTCATCAAAACTACTTGATACTGACTAGGAAACAGAATGATGTATCAGTGCAATAGGTTAGGTAGACAAAACACAGTAATAAGTGACTACAATAATCTACTCTATGACAAACACAAATTTTCCCGCTTCTGGAATAAGAATTTACTATTTGACAAGAATTGCTGTATAGTAAAGTTGTATTAGCATAGGCTATTTTCTAGTCAAAAACTAAAAATAGACCAACATCTCACAGAGTATATATATATATATATATATATATATATATATATATATATACATACATATGTATATGTATATATATATATACATATATACATATACACACACACACACACACACATATATATATATATGTATATATGGTCAAAAAGGTATATGATTTAGATATAAAGGGTGAAACCATAAACAAATCAAGAGAGCAAGGAATAGTTTATGGTCAGATCTATGGAGAAGGGAAAATTTTATGACCAAAGAAGAGATAGATAACATTATGAAATGCATAATAGATAATTATGATTACATTAAACTGAAAAGTTTCTGCACGCACAAAACCAATGAACTCAAGCAGAAAAAGAGAATGCTGGGAAACAGTTTTTAGATCTAGTGTTTCTGATAAAGGCCTCATTTATCAAATACATAGAGAGCAGAGTCAAATATATGAAAATATAAAACACTTCCCAATTGATAAATAGCCAAAGGATATGAAGTCAGTTTTGAGATGAAGAAATTAAATCCATCTATGGACATATGGAAAAGATGTTCAAAATCACCTTTTATTAAAGAAATGAAAATTAAACTTTATTATGACCTAATACTTATTAGATTGGCTAATATGACAAAAGGAAAATGATAAATGTTGAAGGGGATGTGGGAAAACTGGGAGACACTGATGCATTGTTGGTGGAGTTGTAAACTGATCTAACCATCTGGAGAGCATTTTGGAACCAAGTCCAAAGGTCAAGAAAACCATGTATACCCTTTTTAATCCAACAATACTACTGCTAGGTGTATATCAAAGAATTTGAAGGATTTGAATTTGAAGAATTTGAAAAGAGATCATAAAAATGGATAAAGGATCTACACACAAAAAACCTATTTATAATAATTCTTTTTTTGTTGTGACAAAGAATTGGAAAATGAGGGAATGTTCATCTTTTGGGAAATTGCTGTTCAAGTTGTGGTATATGAATGTATTGGTATACTATTGTACTATAAGAAATGATAAAGAGCAGATTTCAGTAAAACCTGTAAAGATTTACATAAACTGATACTGAGTGAAGTGAGTAGAACTAGTAGAAAAACGTTGTACATGGTATCAGCACCACTGTGTGATCAACTTTGATGGATTTAGCTCTTCTCAGCTCATGATGGAAAATACTGTCTACATCCAGAGAATGAGCTATGAAGTGTGAATGCAGATCCAAGCATATCATTTTCACTTGTTTTTCATGGTTCTTCCTTTTTGGTCTGTTCTGTCTGCTACAACATAATGACTGTGGAAATATATATTTACATGTGTAATCACACATGTATAACATATCAAATTTCTTGCAGTTTTGAGGAAGAAAGAAGAAATGGAAGGAGGGAGATACATTTGTAACTCAAAGTTTTATAAGATAAATGTTAAAAACTATCTTTATCTATAATTGGAAAAATGAAATACTAATAAGTAGAAAATAAAAATAAAAACTCAAAAACAAACCAGGAGGGAAACAGCATCATGTGGATTCCAAGTCACATAGTTATTGGTTTCTGTCCTTTCAAATGAATCATCTCCCTCTCATTTCTCTGAAACCTATACAAACATTTTCAAAGAAATAGTAAAAATGAGGTAATCTGTTTCAAACATGATGGTCCAAACATACAAATTTAAAGAGTGCTAATTTAAAAAGAGAAATTTCTTTGGGGTTTACTTGTCTTGTACAGCATGTACAAAATCTATTTGTCTTTCTTTGGAAAATGAACTCTTTCCAACAGTTTTACTGGTTTATGAATTGTATTTATTCCATCTGAACATCACCTAAAATTTTGATTTCTCTTAATGACATACTCAGCACTGATCTGTTTTTATTAATATTTGTATATTTTGTAGTAACTAATTAACTCCCATTTATAAGGAAGTGAAAATTGTGTGCATTTTCCATACAAATAGTCAAAATATCATAAAGTAATAGGTAATTTAAGGTCTTCTGGTCCTGTAGAAGCTGTGATTGAATGTACATATTCAATTCAAACTCACCCTTAATGATCCTGTTCATAATATTAGTTCAGATTTATACAGAACTTTCTGGAAGCAAAGTGCTTTCATGCACACCACTAATTTGTTCTGAACAGCCTTGTAAGGCAGGCAAAGCAAGTGTGTTTACCCCCATTTTACCGACTGGAAAGCTGATGTTCTGGGTAGTGAAGTCACTTCTTCCTGATCCCACAACAACTAAACATTGAGGGCATGTTCTTGAGTCTATGTCCAGGCATTTTTCTTTCATACTATTATCTAATTGATCCTATACTTGATTTTTTTCGACTTTGTTTATGACCTAAAAAATCCTATTGTATAATGAAACAGTGTCTGACTTTGGAGTTAGCAGGAAAACTACCCAACCTTTCTGCGCTGCATCTCATTTAGACATCTCTTCCCAAATTCCTCTATATTTTGAAGTGGGTTGGTCAACCAAGAGGACCTAGATGATCAGATTAGTGACTATGTGCCTTTAGGAATTATTTCCACGTGCAGACATGGAAAGCATCACTCACAAGTCATTTGGAGGGCAAAATTAGGCAAAATTCAATGCCTAGCTACAAACCAACAGATCAAGAGCATTAACTCTGGGCTTCAGAGAGATAGATAGCAACTGTTCTGTATTAGGGGTCTAATAGAAAAGGTAAAAATATACCTTAATCTGAATGGAAAAGGCAAAGAGAATGGAAGAAAAACAAGCATTTATAGAGAAGTTACTATATCAGACCCTATGCTCTGCACTTTGTGCAAATATTATCTCACCTGATCCTCACAAAAATCTTGAAAGGTAGGTACTATTATTAGTCTTCCCACTTTTTAGTTGAAGAAACTAAGGCAAAAAGAAGTTAAATGACTTATTAAGGGTCTCACACAGCTTAATGTCTAAGACTAGATTTGAATTCTAACTTAAGTCTAATAGACGTAGACTTGACAGGGAAGAGAGAAGGATTCAAACTGGGGCTTTTACAACTATGTGATTGTGATCATGTATTTTGGCTCAGTTTTCTCAGTTTTCTCAATTTTCTGTATTATAGGGATGAAAATACTTGACCTACCTAATGCAATTGCAAGAGTAGAATGCAAAGACATATTGGTGAGGGATCCCAAAAGAGGCAAAGATAGACAGAGAGAGAGAGAAAGAAAGAGAGGGAGAGAGAGAGAGAGAGACAGAGACAGAGACAGACAGAGACAGAGAGAGATTCAGAGAGAGAGACAGAGAGATAAGGACAGAGAGATAGAGAGATACAAAAAGCTATGATTTCCCATGGTAGGAGGAAATTCCAATGTGAAAGCTCCCTCCATCACTGCAGGAATTTCCCTATGACTGACATCAATGACCCCCTCCTGGCTGAATGAGAGCTAATCTTTCTTTCCTCTAAAAAAAATCTTTACAATGGAGCAGCTAGATAGCTCTTGTACCCAGAGTGACTCATCTTCAAGAGTTCAAATCTGGTCTCAAACATCTACTATCTGTGTAATTCTGGAGCAAATCATTTTACCCTGTTTGTCTTAGTTTCCTCATCTATAAAATAAATTAGAGAAGGAAATGGTGAACCACTTTGTCAAGAAAACACCAAATGGTGTTGTGAAGAGTTAGACATGACTGAGCAATAAGTTTTTTGGTATATTTGAATCTGTAGAACTGTTTTCTATTTACTATCCGCTTGGGAAAAGTGAGTTTCTTTATTATTTGCTACTTGTGATGATATTTTGTATATAATTAATTATTAATACTTCCTGTTGAGATTTTTGCCCAGAACTTTAGAAATTTTGTGGGGATACAGTCATGTTTCATGGTAGCATTCATCTTAACACACATATATGAGAATATTGATATATTTACATTTTAATAAAGACAACAGCTAGAGTTGGCATAATAGGGAATAATTATTTAGCTACTTCTTTAAGTAGTTAATGATTTATATTTCAAGTATCAATCTTCAGAGCAAGGAAAATAGATGCTATAAGATATTGTGTCCTGTTTTAAGTCTTCATTAGTGAGTCTATTGTGTTTTTAAGCATTTCTTTTGTGCTTGTAGAAAACAAGAAGCTATCCTACATCTGATCCACATTGAATATATTTTTAACTCTTTTGAGAAGGCCCTGCACATAAATAATGTGATTTTCTCTGAGGTCCCAGGGTGGAAGTGTAAAGTCAGAGAAAATGAGAAAGAATGTGACCTCCTACTGTAGAGACCAGGCACCTCCAGGGTTGAAGTCTATCCAGTTGAGCCCACACCTAGAAGCATTTAGTAAAAGACAGTGTCCCTAACCCACCAGCCCGGTAGTGGTTTTGCTCTTACAAGAGGTTATGTAATATAATGCAATGTTAAATATGTATGCATGTGTACAAATATGTATATTTCTATATTATATAAGCATTTCTATATAATTATTTTATGGTTGGTTGGTTCTTATTCTATGTTATTAAAGAAGACCAAAACAATATCACAATGTTAGAAAAAAGCTATAGTGTATCAGACCATGGTTGATCAGACAGATACAAGCTCAGAAAGCCTTACCATAGGTTGGGTACAAATAGTCCATGTGAACACCTGGGGTGGGTTCTCTTAACTTGCATATCTCACTTTTCTTTTGAGTTGCTTCAATTTAGTCTTGCTCATAAAGGACAGAGCACACTGGAAAATCCTGTAACAGGGTCTCCCATGCTGTAGCATCAATTCCAGAGTTCTTAAGAGAGATCTTGAGTGTCCTTGTATTGTCTTTCCTGATCCCACTGTGAGTGCTTGACCTGAATTCTCCATAAAAAGTATTTTTGGAACGTGTACATTTAAGCATTTGAACAATATGATCAGCCCATCATAATTTCACTCTTTGTAGTAATGCTTGAATTCTTGGCAGTTTAGCTCAAGAATGAACCTTAATATCTGGTATCTTCTCCTGCTAGGTGATCTTCAGAATATTCCCAAGATAATTCAGGAAGTAATTCCGTTTCCTGGCATGGCTCTGATAGTCTGTCCAAGTTTCACAGGCATACAGCAATGAGGTAGACCTCCAGTTTGATAGTCTAATTATACTTCTTCTCTCCCAAACTTTCTTTAAGTCGATTAGCTCTGATAATGCATGTGTCAGCTTCATTATCAGTCCCTGGAAAAATATGCTGCCAAGGTAAGTGGACTTATTCACAGTATTCAACACTTCTCCATTTGCAGTAAATAATGGTTCCACATATAGATGATGTGGTGTTGGTTGATGGTGCATCTTCATCTTCTTGGTATTAATTGTCAAGTCAAAGTTAGGACAAACAGCAGAGAATTGATTCATACATTCTTGAATCTCAGCTTCAGAGGCTGTACAATCATCTGCAAACAGTAGATCATGCACCAATCCTCCCTCCCACTTTGTCTTGGCTTATAGCCTTTTCAAGTTGAAGAATTTACAATCAGTGTGATAATTTGCCTTGATGCTGTGTTCATCCTCAGTGAAGGCTGCTTGATAAAAGCTGAAAACTTCATGCCAAAAAGCATGGGAGCAAGGACACATCCTTATTTCACTCCATTGCAACTGAGAAATCTCAAGAGCATCGTCTACTATCCAGAATCTGGCAAGCACACCATCATGAGATTGACATATAATACTAATGAACTTTTCTGGGGGAACCAAATTTTGACATAATTTTCCACAGATTCTCACAACTGACAGTATCAAAGGTCTTGGTCAGATCTAAAAATGTTATATACACACCTCTGTTTTGCTCTTGGCATTTTTCCTGGAGTTGTTGGGTAGTATGTATACATGTTGCTTCTTCCAAAAGAGGAGAGGGACCATTTCATTTCATCTTCACATTTTGGTAGCTGGCACAATATGGTGGGCACACAATAATTGTGGGTTGCTTGCTTGATTGATTCTCATTTGTAAAAAGAGGAAACTGAGGCTCAGGAAAATGAACAGGTTTTAACTAGTGAGTAGTTAATTTGAACCTCCAACCCATGATCCATGTCTTCTGAATCTGGATATAGGGTTATATACACCTCCCTGTAGGTGCTAAACATGACTGAAGAAAATAATCTCAGAATCAGGCACAGAAATGGCTTTTCTTCCTTCTCTGTGCTAGAAAGAGAACCCCCCCATAATAACATGCTTGGATGCATCAATTCTATATCAAGTTCTGATTACAGAACCCTGAAACAAGATAGGAAAGACAGGGGCAGAAAAGAGTATTAGGAAGAAGAAAATGATCAATAAAATAGCAAGGGCTAAAATTTCTTCATTTCTCCTGAGCTGTTGTTACCATTTTCCTACCCTTAAGTGTTGCTTTTAAGGAAGTAGGGTAAAAACCCATGTTCCCAGGGAATGCACAAGTCCAGGTAAGAAGGGGAAGAAATAGTAAAGGAAGATCATTTCCCCCTTATTCTCTATCTCTTGTTTCCTTTTCTCCCGTTTTTATCATCTCCTCGCATTTTTTTTCCCGAAGAATTTAAGACAGAAACAGCTCTAGGATAAGAACTGCTATTATTCTTTGTTAAATAGTGAATTTTATAGTTGAATAAAATCATTTGGAGGTAAGCTCCTTCTCTGTATGCTCCCTGAAAACGTGCTCTGGACAACCCTAGAAGCAGACATAACAACAGGGATGCCTGGAGCCACAGCCTGCACCCATGTGCTTTTCAAATCCTCTGATATATTTTTAAAGCTTTTTATTTCATGAAGATTGCAGATTGAGTACTTGGTGCCATGACAACATTAAAAAATGTTGTTTTAAAGTTTTTTTAATATTAATGTGAGTCTTTGTGACAGTGGGGACTAATTCTATCTGTGAAAATAGTCTAGATGACAAATTCAGAAACTCCAGAAATATTAAGCACATTTTTACTGACCTAATTCAGTAAAATTGTATTCAATAAAGAGATATTAAAGAAGACCAAAAATTAATTGAAGATTGAATGACTTCGTTTCAAAGAAGAGGTGAATAAAAAAAAACAGATCCTGGAGGAAATAATCAATAATTTCATCAGGGATAATGACAGCGAGATATACCAAAACTGGGAGAATACAGCCAAAACCACTCTTAGGAGAAGACGTAGCTCTAATCACTTTGATCGACAAAAGAGAGGAAAAACAGATCAATGAACTGGACAAGAAATTTAAAAAATCCAAAAAACTGACATCATTTAAGACACAAACTATATAATAAAGCAATAATCAGACAAGCAGTTTAGTGCTGGTTAGTTAATAGAAAGACCAATCAATAGAACAGACTAAGTATACAACAAACAGAACACAATAGCCCAGTGTTTGGTAAGCTCCCAAACCACAGCTACTGATGTAAGAGCTCACTATTTGACAAAAAACTCCTGACACAACGGTAGAACATTCTGGCAGAAACTAGGTCAACATCCACACACCATATTTCAAGATAATCTTCAATTGAGTACATGATTTAGAAATAAAAGGACTCATCCTTTAGAAATCCTACACAAATTTGAAGAGCAAGAAAGAAATTATGTTTTAGATCTATGAAGAAGAGTTTGTAACCAAACAAAGGATAAAGAATAAAAGGAGATAAAGTAGATAATATATTATTTACATAAAATTTAAAAGGTTTTACATAGACAAAAACAATGTAACTAAAAAGAGAAGGGAAGCGGTTAGGGAAGTGGTTAACTGAGGAAAATTTGCTCAACAAATTTCTCTGATAAAAGTCTTATTTCCAAAGTACAGAAAGAACTGATTCAAATTTATGTATGTAAGCATGCAAAATAGAGTCAGTCAAAGTGGGGAAGGAAACAAGCATTTTGAAAATACCTACTATACCCCAGTCACTATGGGAGTAAAACATTGCAAATATTAGCTTATTTGTTTCTTATAACAGCCCTGGGAGGTAGGTACTATTATTAGATTCATTTTGCCTTTGAGAACATTGAGAAAGAGGTAGAGTAACTTAAAAGGCCCCTCAACCAGTGAATGTCTGAAACCAGATTTGCTTTCTGGTATCTTGACTCCAGGTCCAGTGCTATGCCCACTGCATCAACCAGCAAGTACCTATTATGTACTAAGTATTATTCTAGGCACTAGGATTGCAAAACCAAAAATGAAGTAGTAGAATAAAAGTTATTTGAGGGGGGCTGATAGGTGGCATAGTGGATAAAGCACTGGCCTTGGAGTCAGGAGTACCTGGGTTCAAATCCAGTCTCAGACACTTAATAATTACCTAGCTGTGTGGCCTTGGGCAAGCCACTTAACCCCATTTGCCTTGAAAAAAACCTAAAAAAAAAGTTACTTGAGGAGAAGGAAAGTTTCATTTCTGTGTTGTACCTTTAGGTCCTAGGTAAGAAGAGTACAATTGGGTAAGAAGAAAACAAACATTTATTATTATTTATCATGGCTTGTAGGTACTTAGCAAAATACTTGTTAAACTGAATTGGACTGAATTAATCATGAAGTAATGTGTGTGTGGGGGCGGACAGCAAAGTATGTCAAAGAATCAGATGAAGGAAATGGAAATGCTTTGGTTAGAAAAGAGCAGACTTAGGGTAGAGGTAGAGATGGCCATGAGTCCTATTTGCAATGATTTGAAGCAAAGATTTATTTTGTGAAAAAAAATCAAACTCAAAACAAAAACAAGCTAAAACAAAGCAAAGTTTAGAGGTGTTCTGCTTGGCTTCACATGGAAGATTTTGTAGACCTTCAGTCTGACTCTTTGTGACCCCATTTGGGTTTTTCTTGCCAAAGATACTGAAGAGGTTTGCCATTTCTTTCTCCAGCTTATTTAATAGATGAGGAAACTAAGGCAAAGATTGTGAAGTCACACAGGATCACATCAATAGCAAGTATCTGAGGCCAGTTTTGAACTCACAAAGATGAGTGTTCCTGACTTCAGTTCTGGGGTTCTACCCACTAATCCACTGCCTATGGGTTGGACCAGATGGTCATTTTAAGGTCCATTCCAATTCTGTGTTTTCTATGATTTTAATTCAGGTTCATACTGTCCACCTCTCTCTTTATCAGAAGGAAACCAGTGAGGCACTTCTTGGAGTCTGTGTTTGGGAAGGGGAAGAGGGAATAAAAGACAAGGAAAGCATTCCATGGTTTTTAATGAAATTATAAGTTATAACAATCTTAGAAACATGGTGGACCAGAATGAAATCTTAGACATAATCTCTACTACAGTTTCTCAGGCTATGAAAACCTGGTGCCCCAAATCATGTGACTAGAGCTCCACAGGAAAATATTGGTGTTAATGAATTTTTGCTTCCAAAATTCATTTCAACAAATGAAAATATTTATCAAGCATCTACTATGTTCACGTTGATGTTTTGTTCTTCGTTCTCAAAGAAGACCATGACACTAGGGAGGTGATGCCATAGCAAGCACATGAATTGGATTTTAGTAAGAGGGGTGCTAAGTCACCAACCTCACTTTCTCTTCCAGAGCCACCTGGGTCCAGTGATCAGATCTGAATCAGGATGGCTGGAGATGGGCCTAATAAGTGTCAAGTCTGAGGATGAATTCGAACTTCCATCCTCATGACTCCAAGGTCAGTGTTCTAGATATATTGCACCACCTAGCTGTCTACCTACTATGCCCAAGGCACATATTAAATATGGATCTATAAAAAGATATCTATAAATATTTAAAAATAATCTTTTTTGGTATGAAAATAAGCTTTTTTTCCTTCTTTTTCCATTAATTTTGTGAAGGAATGAGGTTAAGTGACTTGCCCAAGGTCACACAGCTAATAGATCTTCCTGACTCCAGACCCACAACTCTATCCACTATAAAAGCTGCAACAAGGGAGGAAGGAAGCAACCATTTATATAAATTCTGAATATTATATTAAGTTAAAAATATTAATTATCTCATTTAATAGGTAAATTAGAATTGGTTAAATGATCTTTAATTTCTCTTCTGTGTGGAAATATATAAGGATCTTCATATTATGTCAGCTTAAGGAAATGAGGATGTTTATCCTAGAGAAAAGAAAATCTTAGAAAGGCATGATAATGGTCAAGTATTTCAAGGTCTGCCATAAAAAAGAGGAATAAATGTTGCATGGTCCCAGATTGTTGTTTGCTCTTCTTTCTAGAAGACTTATGACTTCAGGAGGTGATGTCATGATATGAAAGTGAATTGGATTTAGGTTTGTGTGAGTGGGAGGGGTTTTGCTAAGTCACCAGCTTCACTTTCTCTTCCAGAGTCATCTGGATCCATTGGCCAGATCTGGATCAGTATGACTAGAGATGGTCCCTTTCAGTGGGGGACTTGAGTTTTTTTAGGCTAAGGTCTTTAACAGATCTGTTTGATGGAGACAATACTCATTCACTGCTGTAGGATAGTTAAGGAAGGAATGAATCAAAGAATGGCTCCGTTTTATCTAGTCAAAAAATTCAATCTGGGAAAAGATCTTTAAGGTTTCTGCCAAAACAGAAACAGTTGTTAATTACATTCACTCTGAGCCAATCAAGACCCAAAAGACAGACCCAGGAGTAGTGGGGAGATAGGAATAGAAAAGAGGCATATTTAGATGAGTTAAGAAAAACTTGCTAAGAAAGAATAAATTGCCATCATCCCTACTAAGTTCTCTCATATTAGACATCCAACTAAAGTTTGGTGACGTCTCCTCAGAGCTCTTGTTAAGGGAATTCTTGATCAAATTGGACTAGAAGACCATTGGGGTGCCATGAAATTCTGAAAAATGATAAAATGAGGAAAAATGAGGTCTAGAGACCTAAAGTTACTTTCTGAGGTCACATGAACAGTTCTAGAACCTAGCTTCCTGACTCTTAGACTAAAACTCTTGGAAATTCCCTTTGCACTTCTCTCTGAGCTATGAGTTGAGATCCATTTTCCATGATGCCTATAACTTTTTGGAAATGTTGGAGGGTACACTGGTTCTCCAGGCAGTGATACAACATTGGCCACCCATGGTGTGCCCCGAATTAGATTCTATTCTGGTGGATACTTATGAGCTGGCAAAGACAACAGTGTCTCAGCCCGAGGTACACAGACAAAGTATGAAGCAAACATTGGAGTACTTTGTCCTTGAGCTTAACACCTTTTTCTTTCAAGCATGCAGCCAACACCTTGGAACCCAGAGAAATACAAATCAACTCTGCTGAAGCATCCAAATAGAAATTAGTCACCTGGCACTGAGACTGCAAAGCAAATCCTCAGGTAGAGTTCACTCCTGAAAGACTATACATCTTGCATAGAGTAGTTTGCTCACTTTGACTCACTGTAGATTTCACCCATTATCTCCCTAGTTCTTCATAAAATCACTATGACTCAGGTAAAGGGGAATTGGGGTCATTTCCATAACTTTAAAGAGGAAGACTTTTTAAAGACTGAATTAGTCACTGAAGAGCACATAGCTAGGCACAGGCACAACTCAGCACAGAATCTGTTCTCCAGACTGAACTAAAACCCCATGGTATATCACATCAATCTTATTTATCCAGTCACTCATTTATTCATTCTTATAGTTTTTTAAAAATCCTTTCTAGGGGCGTCTAGGTGGCACAGTGGATAGAGCACTGGCCCTGGAGTCAGGAGGACCTGAGTTCAAATTTGACCTCAGACACTTAATAATTCCCTAGCTGTGTGGCCTTGGGCAAGTTACTTAACCCCATTGCCTTGCAAAAACCAAAAACAAATCCTTTCTGTGTGCTGAGAACTGTGGTGGGACCTGAAAAATATAGGACATTTAAATAAGCACATGGTGCCTACAGAGGCATGGGTACATAAGACAAAAACATGTAGCAAAAATAAACAATCTTGGGGTGGCTAGGTAGCAAAGTGAATAAAGCACCGGCCCTGGAGTCAGGAGTACCTGGGTTCAAATCTGGTCTCAGACACTTAATAATTACCTTAGCTGTGTGGCCTTGGGCAAGCCACTTAACCCCGTTTGCCTTGCAAAAAAACCTAACCC
Source organism: Macrotis lagotis (assembly GCF_037893015.1). Lineage (NCBI taxonomy): Eukaryota > Metazoa > Chordata > Mammalia > Peramelemorphia > Peramelidae > Macrotis > Macrotis lagotis. Next base: position 54,976,344 of record NC_133659.1, read on the forward strand.
CCCCCAAAATAAACAATCTTTGATGGCACATTAAGTCCTTTAGCAGGGGGAAAAATGTTGAAATGGGAAATTGTGACATTCTCAGGAATCAGGGAAGAGGACGATAGAGGCTAGAGGAGATGGCATTTGAACTGAGTTTTAGAGGATAAAGGAAATACTACACATATATGGATTATATATGCATATATAGGCTATAATACTATTATAATATGTAATACATAAAAATTTTATTAAAATCCTATTATATATGGTATAAGTAGTGCATATACTATAATATGATTATATATAATACTTATATAAGTATTAAGTAGTATATATCCTATATTACTATGATATTCTACATCATATATAAGTATTAATGAACATATATTACAGTAACATAAATATATTACATATATAAGTAATAAGTAACAAACTATAAAATGAAAGCATAGAATATATATATATATATATATATATATATACTAACTGTCCAAAATGCAGCCCACAGTGAGATTTTGTGCACCTGCCTGCTGATTTAGTAAATGCTTTAGTAAATCAAGTAGAGTCACTGCAGAACTCTCACTAAAATGGCAAATCAAACTATATTCTCTAATGTTTCAATAAAAACTTTTAAAAATAAATTTGGGTAGCCCTGCTATATAATATTATATATATATATATATACATATATATATATATATATGTAGCATATATACAATACTATAACATATAATCCTTGGATATAAATAGTAGCATGTATACTGTAATCATATATAATACTTTTTATAAGTAGTATAAAATATGCTATTATTTATATACTTATATAAGTAATAAATAGGATATATGCTATATATAAGTAATAAGCAGTATATTACTGAGACTATAATAATATATATTGCTCATATAGGTAGTAAATATATTTTAATGTTTGATAATATTATATATAAAGAAAAGCAGCATATGCAATTATCACAAACATATATGCAAACATAAATATATATATATATATATATTAAATTTCCTCTTAAAAATAATTTAAAAGTCACCTGCTCTATCCTTAATCAAAAGACAAAAGAGCTAAAGGTAGGCATAAGGAGCATATTGAACAAAAGTACTAATGAGAATAAACATGAGGAAGAGAATAACCTAGTCTCACTGAATCATAGAGGAGAAAAGTAATTACAGAGAGAAGTAACTGAGAATGGAAAAGAGGCATGGGGCCACAGAGTGGGAAACTTGACATTCTAGATCTAGCCAATGAATTTGACCTTGTGGGCAGTGTGGGGCCAAGGACAATGGGTGAGAGGAATCCTGATATAACCAGATCATTGCAAAGGAAGCTTATTCTGGTTGTATTGAGAAAGATTGATTAGATCAAGGATCAAGGAAGGGAGAGAAAATGAAGATGGAAATGTATTAAGGAGGCTACTGAAATCCTCCATGAAGGTGACAATGAGGGTCTGTGCCAAGGTGATGGCAGTGGGTTTGGGATAGTGGGACTAGATTTTACAGATAAGAAAATAGAATCAAGGAACCTTGACAGCTGACTGGGTGAAATGAGGAGAAGAGGAGATTCAAAGATAAGAGTAAGATTTTTTACTTTGGAAGACTTGGTGAATGAGAGTAATGTTTGGCCTTAATTTTTTTTTTTTTAGGTTTTTGCAGGGCAAATAGGGTTAAGTGGCTTTCCCAAGGCCATGCAGCTAGGTAATTATTGTCTGAGGCAGGATTTGAACTCAGCTACTCCTGACTCCAGGACCAGTGCTCTATCCACTGTACAACCTAGCCACTCCTTGGCCTTCATTTTCAAAGAAGACCATGACATTAGAGAGTTGATGCCATGACAAGCATATGAATTTGATTTAATTAAGAGAGGGAGAGCTGGGCTAACTTACTAGCCTCACTTTCTCCTCCAGAGCCATGTGGGTCCAGTGATCAGATAGGAATCAGGATGATTGCAGTTGGCCCTGGATGTGAGGTCAATTAGGGCTAAATGACTTGCTCAAGTTCACACAGCTAGTTAGTGTCAAGTATCTGAGGTCCAGATTTGAACTCCTGTCCTCCTGACTCCAGGGCCAATGCTCTATCCATCCACTTCACCACCTAGAGGCCCTGGTGAATGATACTATTTTTTAATTTATATATATTTTTTAATTTTACAATTCTCCCCCCCAAACTCCCTTCCCTCCCCTCTATCCCTACAGAAGGCAGTTCAATGTCTTTACATTTTTCCATGCTATACATTGATCAAAATTGAATGTATTGAGAGAAAAATCATATCCTTAAGGAAAAAACAAAATGTAAGAGATAGAAAACTTACATAATACATAACTTTTTTTAGATTTTTGCAAGGCAAATGGGATTAAGTGACTTGCCCAAGGTCACACAGCTAGGTAATTATTAAGTGTCTGGGGCTGGATTTGAACTCAGGTACTCCTGACACCAGGGCTGGTGTTCTATCCACTGTGCCACCTAGCCACCCCACCACAAGAAGCATTTGTTATGCACCTATTCTATAGCAGACAAATTGTTTGTTTTGGTTGATATATAACTTATTATAAAAACAATTAAAGGTTATAGTCTTTGGTCTTTTTAAACTCCACAATTCTTTCTTTAGATACCAATGGTATTCTCCATCTCACATACCTTAAAATTGTCCTTGATTGTTGCACTGAAGGAATGAGTGAGTCCATCAAGGTTGATCATCACCCCCATGTTGCTGTTAGGGTGTACAGTGTTTTCCTGGTTCTGCTCATGTTGCTCAGCATCAATTCATGCAAGTCTTTCCAGGCTTCTCTGAATTCCCTTCACTTCTAGTTTCTAATAGAACAGTGGTGTTCTATAACATACATATACCACAGTTTGTTCAGCCATTCCCCAATTGATGGACTGGAGAATGACACTATTGACAAAAATAGTGAAAGTCAGAAAAAGGAGCAGAATGAGGGAAAAAAACTTGGGTAGGACATGTGGAGTTTGAGGTACTAGTGGGGCAGGTTGATGAAGGCATCCCATAGGCTGTTTCAAATGCAGGGTTATATCACAGGAATGAGGATAAAATTATAAATTGAATAAATTACTGAAAGATATTCTAACTTGATTAGGACTCATGTAACACATATATCCTCACTGTCAGTGGGAATGCAATTAAATCTATACAAAATGTTTGCTTCTTAAAATGTCTAAGTCGGTCTGTGTCCACTGACTGTAATTACTTTGAGCAGGGATTCCTGAAGCTATTAATTCAGTGGTGTCAAACATTGCAGATGTGGCAAGGAACAAGAAAATGAAAAAAGTCAACAGATAACTGGTGATCTTTGAAAGCAGTTTCAGGTGAGTGGGAAGGTTGCACAAGGTATCAACTTCAACCTCATTTCACAGATAAGGAAACTAGGACCTAAGCAGTTCTATGTAATAAATGATTTGCCCAGTGTCATAGAGATAGTAACCATCAAACATAAGATGTGAGCCAAAGTCCTTTGACCCCAAGTCAGAACTCTTTCCATAGTTGGACTGGTGGAAAAGGATGAAGGGAAAGCTTTTGAATTAGGAAACCTTGAACATGCTAATGGACATATTGCCATCAATGAGAGAGAGAGAGAGAGAGAGAGAGAGAGAGAGAGAGAGAGAGAGAGAGAGAGAGAGAGAGAGAGAGACAGAGAGACAGAGACAGAGACAGAGACAGAGACAGAGACAGAGACAGAGAGGAGATGATTAAATACATAGGGGAGTGAGGAAATTAGGCCCAGGAAAAGTTTAGAGGACCTGGACTTTACAGTAGAAATTCAGGAACAAGCGTTAGTGAAAAGTTGAAAGTTGGAAGACTTGGTGAATGATAGTAATGATGTTTGTTCATCATTCTCAGAGAAGAGTGTGACATCAGAGAGGAGGTGATGCTATGACAAGCACATGAATTAGATTTAATTGAGAGGGAGAGTTGTGCTAAGTCAACAATCTGTCTTCCAGAGTTATCTGGGTCCAGTGACAAGATAGGAATTAGGATAACTGGAAATGGCCCTGGATGAGGGAAAATCAGGGTTAAGTGACTTGCCCAAGGTCAGACAGCTAGTTAGTGTCAAATGTCTGAGGCCAGATTCGATAGGATAAAGGGAAGGAAGGACAGAAAACATGAGGATTCTGAGAATCAAGAAATAGAAGAAGGAAGATGAAGAAGTAAGCTCACCAGGATGTCTTCAGTTTCCTCAGTGAAATTAGGAGGCTGTCATTTGCTGTAAGTGAGATGGTGCTTGGTAAAGCCTGGGGTATGAGGAGCGACAGAAAAGTCTGGTGCAATCATGGAGAATTAGATAGAAGGCCTGTATATTATTTGTAATAATAATAATAATAATAATAACAATAATGGTTTATGTTTATGGGGGAGCATATGTTTTTAAAATTAAAAGGGCTTTAGAGATATTCTAATCCAAAACCACACTTTTCAGATTTAAAAAAAAGTTTTCTGATTGATGAGAAACTAATTTTTCACAGGTTAGACAACCTAACTTGGATCACCATTCCCTGAGAAAGTTAGGACTTGGTCATTCTCCTCCAAGGTCTACTCATATAAAAGTCCTCCACCTCCCATTCAGCAGTCTCCTCTCCCACCCCTCTGCTTTAAAGCTTCCCTTTATAGGTTTACCCACTAGAATGAGAGTTCCTTAACTATAGGAGCTGTGCCTAGACTAAAATAAATGTTTTGTAAATGTGTGTCTAATCATTTGTTTACATATGTCTATATGTATGTATGTATGTATGTATGTATGTCATACAAAGTAGGATGTCCTCAGGAAAACTTAGATTTGAATCCTATCTCTAATTTTTATTAAATCTCATCATGGGCAAATTATGAATCTAGTGGATCCATTTCTAAAAAGCAACCCCTCCCTAGAAGACAGCTGACAAAGGGTCATTTAACCTTTTCCAAAAGGATCTTCAAGAAAATGGAATCAATAATAGGCATTTAAATGCCTATTATATTTCAGACAGGGCTGCAGGAGATTCAAAGCCCAAAATAAAATAGATTCTGCCCTCAAGGACTCTATATTTAGCTGTAATTATCTTCCTTTTCACAACCAAACCCTTAAAATGATCTATACTTATTGCCTCCATATCTTCTCTTCTCACTCCTCATCCCTTTGCAATGTGGCCTCTAATTTCATTACTCAAAAGTGTTTGATTTGGAGAAAATGAAATATGGTGTGATTTAGTGGATATCTTCAAGCATGTAAAAGGAATGTAGATTAAATTCATTCTACTTGGCCATAAAGACTAGAACAGGGAACAATGGGCAAAAGTTACACAGGAGTTTTCTGCTCTAGGCAAGGAAAAAAATGTCCTTTTCTAAAAGAAGAATGATTTGCTTTAGAAAGCAATGGGTTTCCCATTGACTGGGTAAATTTTCAAGGGGAAGTTGCATAATCCCTTGTTGGAGATTTTGTAGAAGTGATTCTAGTTTAATTCCAGGATTGGGTAAAATGACCTCTGAAGTCCCTTCCAATTGGAAGAGTTTATAACTTCTGACTTTGCCATAAAGGGTGGGTATAGTATTTGAACTCTCAGAGAAGCGGCAGGAGTGGCATTGAGATCATCTGGCCCAGATTGCAGATCAGAGCCAGTCCTAATGGGTTATCTGGTGACTTGGATATATTCTTCAAATCTAAAGTTCAGATTTGACCTAAGAATCTAGCCCAAATAAAGAAGCAGATTTGTGTTATTTGAGTTGGCTATCCAGGACACCCTTAATTAATCAACTAAATGTACCTTCTCTTTCTTCACATTGACCATTTAGATTTGAACTGAGATTTAGGCCTATTTACTCCTTCTCACATCATTAGGGATACATAAGAACGTAATTAGACAATTAATTTCTTTGTCCTGGTCACTTAGAATACTCCATTTTACCTTTTATGCCATTGATGGATATTTTATTTCTGTACATCAAAACAGAGGAATAAACATTTACTTGTAAATTTTCATTTATTGGCTCTGGGTCCATCTGTACTAGACAATTTATGGCAAAGCATTTGCCTTGTTGCTACAGATGATGATTAATTCAAGCCCATTTATCATTTCCTTGTTTTTGCCTGTGTCATCCAGAGAGCTACCCACCAAACTGTTCAGTAGCTGATGCCCAACAATTTCAATGTTCCCATCTTTGATGAATGTGCCACCCATGTACAACCAGCTTTAGTCTCTTTCCAGGTAAACAAGGAAGATATCAAGTAGAAGGGAGATATTTCATAGTGTCATAGGGATATGGAGGGAGAATTGCATGGAAGTCCAGTGGTCTTCAAACTATTTTGTGTACCCACATCATTAAAAAAATATGCAACCTTAATGTGGATATAATAACATCAGCATTCATACAGATTTGAAGAATTCTTTATGTATGTTATCTCTGTGAGGGAGGTACTATTATTGTCATCCTTTTTCAGATGAGGGAACAAAGGCAAATATAGTAAATATAGTAAGGAGAGGTCAAGTGATTGCTTAAGGTCACAGAGCAAGCAATCTTTTGAGGCAAGATTTAAGCTCAGTCTTCCTGCCTCCAAGTCTATCTAAACTATCTAGGTGTTTAAATAACATAATTCCTATTTTAAAAATTATATTCATGTTGTAATCATTATTATATTCTTATATGTAAAATTGGTGTTCTAAATAAGATGAAATGAAGATGAAATGATATTTGAACGCATAATCAATGGGGAACCCCTGGCACGTATTGATTAAAGGAATGAGAGCAGCAGATATATGCAATAGGAAAATCACTTTGGCCATTGTGTGAAGGAGGTTGGATTAAAATAGGGAGAGGGTGAAACAGGGAAATTAATTAGGAGCATATTAAAAATAGTCCAAGTAAGAAGTGATATGACTCTAAACTGAGGGAGATGGAGGGACAGGGGAAAGGCATAGTTGTATGAGAAGAAAGAAAAGGACAGATATGAAAGATAAAACAGTGGAATGTGACAACTAATGGGTAATGTGAATGTGGGTTGAGGCAAGGTAAGGATCCAAGATGACATTGAAATCAGTGCCTAATATTATGAGCCTGAAATATAATTGACCCCTAATAAATACTTGTTGACTTGAAGTTGTAAAAGCTTTGGTGATATGGAGTTTTGACAGATGAATGGGCTTTGGGAAAAGATCATGTCATGATTTGTGTGAAGTAAATCAGAAGCCATTCATTCTCTAGCTCTCTGACCCATCCAACATAAAAAGGCAGGGGTCAGTAGGGCTCTTACTCACTGACCAATGCTCCCAGGTGTAAAGCCCACCCTTTGATGGTCAACCAGAGAAGCTGTGGGATTATCTGAGATAAAGGCAGAATTTTTCCAGCGGTCCATGCAGCAGTTGCTAAGGGTAGCAGTCAGTTAGGTTATAACTTTTCTGAGGAACCAACATTCTCTGAGCTAAGCTCTTGGACTCTTCATATTACTTTCTCTACCATATTTCTAAGTGAATACCTTCCCCCCTTACTACTTTTTGCCTTTTTATGTGCTGTTTTCCTTCATTTGAAAAATTTCAGAAAAGAAAAATCTCAAAAGTGAAGAAAATAGCAGCAGGAGGGGGAAATGAAGTAACATTAGGGATGAAGGTCAGTGTGACACAAGGCCCCATGACTGGCAATGTAAGCAATAGTGGAACATGATCAGTCTTCTCATTCATCTGATTGATTACATTCTCATCTTATTATCAGCAGTCCACAGATGACTTGAGGATCATACCTTGGGGTCCTCACTCAGTCTCCATTCTGAAGACCCCCAATCTAATCCTTCATTAATAGTGAAAGAAATTGAGACCCAGAGAAGTTAAGTAATTTTCCCAAAATCTAATAGGAATTAAGTGGCACAACTTGTTCCAAACTCATGCCCTCGGACTCTAAATTCAATGTCCTTCCAAGAATTCCATGGTGTAACTGAAATTCAACATTGTCATTAGGAGGTAGGAAGGGGCAGTGATGCTACTAACTAGCCATGGGTCTTTGGGAAAATGATTTTGCCTCTGTGTATAAATTACAAGCAAACTATACCTATAGTACTTCAAGCACCCTCATTATAAAAAAAATAAAGGATCCAATTTGATAATTACTATGATCTCTTCGAGCTCTAACATTGTCTATATATTTCCTATAGTGCCTTGGAGGAAATAAACTCTTTTGAGAGCATGCCCCTGGATCAACCCCCAACACTAAGTAATAAGTCTTTATTTGAGGTATTAATTGCATCTCATTGATTGAGAATGAATTAATGGGCTGAGATTGTAGTAAATTAGGGATGAATCAGTTGCTTCACTCTATTGTGACTCAGTTGTTTTTTATGTGGGAAGTTAAGTGATAAGAGTGAAGCCTTTTGGCCCTTTAAGGAAGAAAGGCTAGGGGACAAGAGAATTAAAAGAAAACCTGAACAGCCAACCCTGATTATACTTGTCCTAAACTGCAGCAGGATCATTCCTGCTTTCACGCTTGTGACTCTATACTTTCTCAAACTGAGAGCCATCTCCATTTCAAATGTTCACATGGTCTATCTATGTCTTACCTGGTAGTAGAGTCTTCTGAGTGCCTATTGGTCTGATCAGCCATAGTCGGACATACTGTACTTTGACCCCAAATTAGGGATGTCATTGTGGCTGTCTTTGAGATTCTATTCACTGTACCTTCTGGCATCACCAGTTAAACTCTTATAAGAAGCAACTAGAATAAGTGCGGACCCTGGAGTCAAGCAGATATGTGTTCAAATATGACTTCAGAACTGAAATTCTTGTTTCTCAATTCAAAGATGAAGCTAAAATAATACCTCCTTCCCAGGTTTGTTCTGAGGAGTAAATGAGATAATACTTGTAAAGTGCTTAGCATGATGCCACCTTGTGAGGTAGGTGATATTGCCTTGTTTTCTATTATAGGAGTTAAAAAATTAACCAACACTAAGGCTTATTAAACTGCAAGGCACTCCATTGGATGAAGGATGTTAATTTGCTAGGGAAGGTCTGGAGGAGGCCAAGGAGTTTGAAGATTGATTGAAGGAATACAGAATATTCAATCTGGATAAAAGAAAATTTAGGTGTAATACTTTGTAAGAATTTGGCATGGAAGAGGCATGAGACTTATTTTGCGTGGCTCTAGATAACAATCCTAAAACTAAGAGCTAAAGCTCCTGGGAGGCAATCTCCAGATTAGCCATCAGAGGTGTCCCAAGACAGAGGAATCTGGGAACTCCCAGCACCAGACACCCTAGGGAAGACTGGGCTGATCTAGTGATAGGACCACAGATTGGCATTCACTCTCTGATGACCCTATCTTGTTGTAGCTATTCATTCTCCCTCTTGATCTCAGCTATGGGATGATTCCTAGATACAGAATCAGGAGAGCAGCGTTTCAGTCAGAACAAGTGAATTCTTCATTTCTCCTGACCTCAGTTTCCTTGTCCAAGTTGTGCCACATGAGTTCTGAGATCTCTTCCAATTCTTCATCCTTAATTCCTATGGTCCTACATGTTGGTGTTTCTCTGCATCCATTTCCCAGACTGAAAGATACTTGAGGGCAGTGACTATTTGGTTTTCTCTCTGGGCCACCAGTTCTCAGAACAGTATTTGACCACTAGTGAATAATATGGATCAATTCAATAGGCCTGGAATCAGGAAGATGTGATGTCTTGGGCAAGTCACTTAACCCTGTTAGTTTCAGTTTCCTCATCAGTAAAATGAGAATGAGAATAATAATACTATTCAACTTCCAGGGTTATGAGGATCAACTGAGATAATCATAATAAACGTTTAACATAGTACTTGGCTTATAGTAAGTGCATAGGAAAATTAGGCATTATTACTATTATTATTAACTGTGTATACTTAACAAGTCACTACTTGAAAACTACTCAGTTTTCTCATCTGTAAAATGCAGATAAGAATAGGACTTACCTGCCAGGGTTGTTGTGATGATAAAATGAGGTATTTTTATGCTTTTTGCAAACCTTCAAGAACTAAATAAATTCTGGCTATTTTATTACTGCTACTACTACTACTACTACTACTACTACTACTACTACTACTACTACTACTACTACTACTTGCTCTCTACAGGGTCACTTATTGATAATTGATGCTCTATGCCCTCAGCAGAATGTAAGTTCCTTTAGGACGGGGCTGTTTATTGGGTTGTTCTTTGTATCTCCTAGTTTCTAACCCATTGCCTTGTACAATATATTCTGAATATAATTAAACCTGTGTTTTTCCTCTAATACCTTAGCATGGGTCCTGGGACTTACTAAATGTTCATAAATAAAAAGGTGCTTAATAAATGGTGACTGACAACACATAGTATGAGGTAGATGCTCAACGAATGCAGTAAATGAATTGGATGGATGGACAAATGTGCCAGGTTCTGGAGTGATCCTAACATCCTAGAACCTTCTTGATTGCAAGTTAATAGGAAATGGGATGAAATTCCTCTGGTTTGGGGTTTATAGCTCTTCATTGGATTGACCACTAAAGGTGTAATACTTTGTAAGAATTTGGCATAGAAGAGGCATGAGACTTATTTTGCATGGCTCTAGATGACAATCCTAAAACCAAAGAGCTAAAGCTCCTGGGAGGTGATCAGAGGTGTCCCAAGACAAAGGGATCTGGGTGAACAAACAGCTTTTCCTATTAGTTTATTTAACATCAGACTCATTCTACATTGTTCCTCCAACTATTTGTTTTAAAAGATAAGTTGGGGGTGGCTAGGTGGCACAGTGGATAGAGCACTGGCCTTGGAGTCAGGAGTATCTGGGTTCAAATCCGTCCTCAGACACTTAATAATTACCTAGCTGTGTGGCCTTGGGCAAGCCACTTAACCCCATTGCCTTGAAAAATCTAAAAGAAAAAAGATACGTTGGATTTGAATGAATCTGTTTCCTATTTTGAGCAAATTCTTACTCAGATTTGGGTAATATGTCCAAATGCCTGATATTTCCCTCTGAGCTACTTGACGTTCAAACAAATAACCAGCTTTTTTCCTCCTTTCCTTCATGTGTTTTTGATTCTTTTTAGAATAAAATAAATTATTTTTCTGAAAGAACTTTGCATTGAAGTAAAACTGCATATCAAAAAATGGGACCATGATGAGCTCTTGTAAAGAACCCAAGAAGGAGTAGTCTTAATGGAAAATATTTTGCAAACATAATTGCAATATTAGGGAATTGATTATCAGCATCCTTTCTTTTTGTCTAATAGGCTAACTTCACCTTTGTGTAGTCTTCTGTCCCTTAGCAAAGGAAGTAAAAAACATAACAAAACACAACCACAACTCTGAACTAGAATGGAAAGCACCAGGCTTCCCATCACTCATTTTTAGAACCTTGGAGTCATCCTTGACTCTTCCCTCTCTTTCAGTCCTTATATAGCCTAGCAACTGGCAAATTAGTTGATTTTATTTCTACATCTTTCACGTTCCTACCCTTCCCTCCATTCTCAAAGTAGCTATCCTAGATTTGGACAATATTGTCTCTTGTCTGACCTATTATGATAGTGTGATAGTTGTTATCTCTGTTTCTATTCTTTCTCTTTACAATTCATTCTATTCATATATACTAAATTAAATTCGTAAAATACAAATCTATAACTTGCTGCTTCTTCTGCTCAAAAATTGTCAAAGGCCATCTATTGCCACTAAAATAAATAGCAGGTTGACTTTTGAAGTCATCCACAAATAACCACAAACATCTTCCCAGTTTTATTTCAAATTGTTCCCACTGGTATTCTCTCCATCTCTGGCAAACTTATTCACTAACCCTTTCCTATATATAACATTCCACCTCCTGATCTCTGCACTTTGTAAAAGTTATCCTTTACATTTCTCCTCAAGTCTTCCTGGTCAAATCTACCTAGAACACTTAGCATCTTTCAAAGAAAAGCTAACTCCTAAATGAGACTTGTCCTGAATCCTCAAGGTATTAGCAATATGTTCTTTGTACTTACATACATGTGAATATGTGCCATCCATTCAGAAGAATGCAGCCTTTTTGAGGGAAGGAACTATTTCATTTTTGTCTTTGTACCTCTAGTATGTGGCACAGTCTTTTCCCCCCAAAAGAAAAAAACACAAAAGCATCTCCTTCCTTTTAACTGATGAAGGACAGAGTAGGTGGTGGTGATGTGGTACTTGAAATAAGGGTGGTAAAAGCCCATTATGGGCTTTGTTGAATTGCATTTTATTGAATATATTTGGAAATATATTAATAAATATGTAAGGGACCTTAAGCGATCCTATCTAGTTTGACCCCCCTCATTTTTTTGGATAAGGAAAAGAGAAGAAATTAAATTATTAAAGAAGGAATAATAAATAAGTTAAATGACTTTCCCAAGGTCACATAGATGACAAATACCCGAAGAGTATCCAATCTCAGAATTTCCAGATTCTAAATCCATAATTCTTTCCATAGTGCCATGATGACTCATGAAAAAAGATAGATGTTGGTAAAGCTATTGATTTGACACTGAGATATTCTGGTTTAGTAGGGAAATTGAGTCAGAGTCAGTAGTGGTATAAAGGAGTCAATAAGGTAGGAAAAATCTGCTTCACTCTTTCTTTGGGAACCACTATAGCCCCCTAACTTTCAAACAATTTTCTCACTGCTGAAATTCCTACCAATAAGGTACCATTCCTACCTTCTGGGTCAAGACATTAGTTCCAGAGGACTATTGGGGAGAAAACTTCATGGGCTCTCTGAGAGTAGAGAGAGGACAATTTTTTTAAAATAGCATCAATAATAGCAACAGCAGCATCAAACATAAGAGAAGTAGGGTGGTAACTTGTCATAGGATTGTTTCTTGCTACAATCCATCAAACAAGATGACAATTTTAATAGGAACCAGAATGATGATGACTCCTCTTTGTGATTATGTTTCTTTCTTGTTTCAAAGTGCCACCATATGCCTAATTTCATTGGATTCTCACAACATGCCAGCTAGAAAAGTAGTGCAAATGTCCTTATTCACATTTTACAGATGTTTAAGTTGAGATACAGAGTTAATCTCATGAGTTATGGTGACAGCATCAAGGATGGAGATAAAGAGAAGGAAGTTCATGAGCATCCAGAAGCTAGAGGAAGCATTATGGTTTTATTTATTTTGGGATGAGAGTGATAGAGTTACCATAGATACTTGTTTCATATTGTCATCTTAACTAGAGCTGAAACCAAATATATAGCAAGAATGTATTCATTTAACAACACGAAGTTATGTATTTGATGGAATCTTGTAGCTGTGTGAACATGGTCAAATCAATTAGCTTCTGTCTATTCCCTCTTCTGCGAAATAAATATAATCAAACTTGCACAAACTACCTATCATGTTTTTGTGAGGCCAGCATTTTGACTTAAAGCACTAATAATGTTTTCCCACTAATACCAAAGTAGTTAGAGAAGTTGTAAGTGATGTGTGTTAGACAGACCTGGAAAGAAGGTAGCTGGAAGTCATCTAGGGGATATTACTACAATCATGTCTTCTGCCCTTTGGTCAAGGTGAACCCTTGGCTTGAGTTTTATTCTGTTCCTTTTAAAAATCTCTTCCAAAAACATCTAGCATCCGTTCTTTCTGGTCCAAGTGGAAAGTTTTCTGGGTAATAAAGAAAAAAAAATCTGAGGCTGAATCTTTAAGAGTAATTTTTCTACTTTTCATTCCTTATTATCTGGAAGAATCGATTTCTAAGTCCAGTCAGTCCTAAGGTTAAGGAACATCTGGCCCTCTTGATTTTCTGGGTTCTGGACTCATCTCCTGACTTCTTGGTATGACAACCCTTCTGCAGAGGCTCAGGACCTTGGCCTCCTCCCGCCCACCCAAAAGACCATGATGCGTCCACCCACTGTGCCCAATTAGATGTGCTCTTCTCTGTTTCCTCATCCCTCTCTCTTGCTTGCCAAGGTGTTGAAGAGCTAATTGCCAAGGATCTGAGGCCCAGACTCTTTAGAAGAAAAATGGGGCATGGGTTGCTAAGCAACAGCTTTGGATTAGTTCATGTTCTGGCTTTCCTGTCCAGAGCCCCCCAAAAAAGGAAAAATGCACAAACATCTCCTTCCTTTTATCCTACGAATAATCTGAGGAGGTGGTGATAGTGTAGTATGTGAAACAGGGGTTGTGAGGACATCCATTAACCTCTTCTCCCCCACAAACTCAGGGAACCCTTCAAGGAAAAGATGACCCATATCTTAGCTCCAACAAATGAGTCAGGAAATTGTACTATGTCCTGAAGATACATTAGTATCTGAACCTGGAAGAATCATGTGTGCCTCAGTTTCCACAATATCAGGACATTTTACTGGGGAGGGGTTTTGTGAGACCATGGGCAAACTCTCAAAATATCAGTCACTATACCTGACTGACATCTACCAAGCAACGGAATTGTGATTAGTGCCAATCTCCACAGGATTTTAGCACTAAGAGGTCCTTTGTATGGATTGGTTAAATCATCGCTCTAAACACTGAGCCACAAGGTAGAAGAACAGAAATAATAATACATATTTCTACAGTGTATTGCGGTTTATAAAGCTTCTTCCACATAATGGCTGAGTAAAGGAGGAAATGAAAATATTGCCCCATTTTTCAGAGAAAGACAATCGATGTGAAGTGAATGATATCCTCTACTATACAGCTTGCACTCTATGAACTCAAACCTAACAACTCTATTCCCAGAACTATTTCTTCTAGGTTACCCTACTTTTTTAACGGGGCTAATTTCTAGAAGGCCAATTCCATGATTAAGTGAATGTCTCTGGAATGTGTTTAAAGGGTCTAATTCCTTATTTAATATCTGAACTAATTTCCCATTGTATCAATGATTATTGAATATTTTAATTTGAGGATGACACTGGTGATAATTCCATTGACTTCTGAAGTAAGTTTAATTATTTCAGGAACATCTAGGAACTGGAATGACAAATTGTTACAAGATTGTTACAAGTGGGAACCTTTTTTCTGCCACGGGTCATTTGGATATTTATCACTTGCAGGTCATACAAAATTATCAACTTAAAAATTAGCCTGCTGGGGTGGCTAGGTGGTACAGTGGATAGAGCACCAGTCCTGGAGTCAGGAGTACCTGAATTCCAATCTGACCTCAGACACTTAATAATTATCTAGCTGTGTGGCCTTGGGCAAGCCACTTAACCCCATTTGCCTTGCAAAAACTAAAAAAAAATGTTTCCTGAACTCCAAAAATAATAGGAGTCAACAAAATATACAGCAGCAGTCAAAGTCAAAGGTTTTCTTACATCATCCAAGGAAGTGGTAGGTTAGTTATATTATTCCTTCATCAAACTAAAACTGGAGAACTGTTGAGTTCTATGTGACATAATTGAGGTATGATACAGACCATGATGGTAGTGGGTGCATGAGGTGATCACTTAAGAGGACTGGAGATTTTATCATGTGAGCCCTCTGGGGCAGCTAGGTGGTGCAGTGGATGAAGCACTGGCCCTGGAGTCAGGGTTCAAATCCCCTCTCAGATACTTAATAATTACCTAGCTGTGTGGCCTTGGGCAAGCCACTTAACCCCATTGACTTGCAAAAACTAAAAGAAAAAAATATTATCTATCCAAACTTCTTTTAATTGTTGTGACAACTTTCAACATTTAAATTCAACCATCATTCTACCCAGCTGAGATAATTTAAGATTCTGCTTACAATGTCACTTATGCCTCCAAATTTGTGTCCTCTTTCATCCACACCATTGATAAAGGAAAAAGAATTAAGAGCATGGATCGGAGGCTAGAGCACTAGGACACTTCATTAGTGACCTTCCAAGCTGACATTACCCCATTAAAGGCCCATTCTTTTGAGTCAAGTTCCAGTTCTCAAGTAGTCCTGACTCCATGGCCAGTGTTCTATCCACTACGCCACCTTAGCTGCCCTGCTTATTGCCTTCTTAAAGCATTCCAGAGTTGCCATTACCACCCCAACATAAAAGAATTAAGGGCACTTCACCTCTGTCACAAAATTGCTAATTACTTCTTTGCCCTTAGACTATTACTGTGAGATTATTACTGAGTTTCCCGCCTCCCTTACCTTTCTAAAAATCTCCTGTTTTTTGAGACATGATCATCAATGGATGAGAGACAGAAGGCAATTTCTATCCTACTTGCTCTCCCCTTCCACCTGGTTGGTAGTTTCTCAGCTCCTGACCTTCCTTCCCTCTAATTAGCCTCATTCTCCACCTAGAACAGCTGAGAATTGTCTTTGTAAACCACAGAAATACCATGCAAGCCACAACCTTGGATTTTTCAGTGGGAAGAACAGAAAGATTGTTTATCAGATGATATCACAATGGTCTGTTTTTCTCTTTGTTCATGGAGTCTTACACAGGTCTCTCCTTGACTGAGTCAGGCTGGGAGTCCCATTTGCTATGAGTCTCTCCTCTGTTTCCCTCTCTTCAAATGGTATTATTCTTTTGGTTCAGAATAAAGCTTACAGTCATCTGCTTCACCCACTTCATTTTATAAAAGAGAAATTGTACCAAAAGAGTTTAGGTGATAATATTAAGTGACTAAGTCAGTATTTGAAGCCATATTTCTTTAAACAAACAAACAAACAAATAAACAAACAAATAAATAAATAAAAATAAATGGATGAATGAATGAATGAATGAATAGATAAATAAATAAATAAATTTGCTTTGTTTAAGGGATGGGTTGAAAAACAGTCGCAACTGTTGACCTCAGACACCCAGGAAGGAGGCTTCCCTCCTCTCCCTACCCAGGCTTCATGGCAATGTTCTTTGAGATTATAATATGTTAGCCACTTTGCAAGACAGCTTAGGTGGGCTATCACACAAGCCCTAGTCATGATTTGTGTGAAATGACTTATTGGGAAAAGATTAGCAAAGAAAACGCTTTAAGGATGTCCTAGCTTTAAGTGTTCATGGTCAAGGAATTGATTATAGGAAGAATATGGCACCATTTTCCTATCATGTCCCGTGGACACAACTAGGAAGGAATGAAGAATATCTTCATCCCAATTTGAAATAATAATGTTAATTTAAATTTAGTCATTTATAAAATGCTTTTTTTACCATAACCCTGAGGGGTAAACAGTACAAATATTTTTGTCTTCATTGCACAGATAAATAAACTGCAGCTCTCAGAGGTTAACTGGTTTGACCAGGATTACATTTAACAAAGAAGGAATTGTGATTAGGGCAGACACTGTCATCACCATCCTCATCCTCATCATCACTATCATCATCATCATCATCAAATCGTCAGCATATTATCATCATAATCATTATTATGCATGCCAGGTATCCAAAGACAAAAAAATTAAGCATTCCTTATCCTCCCTGAACTTACATTCTAGTAGAGTAAGGAATTCAAACTTAACCTAGGATCGGTACACTTTTAAAGAATGTTTTTAATAACTGTATGACAAAACAGATGTTTTCCTTTGCAATTTTGTGGATTTTCTTTTTTTGTCACTTAAAAGTGCTATTCTGAGAATGGGTCTACAGACTTCATCAAGCTGATTGACAAAGGGATCCATAACACACAAAAGAATTAAGGATTCCTCAAATAGATAATAATAAGTGTCTACAGTAGACTCTTTGTGATGCTATTTGTGGTTTTCTTGACAAAGATTTGCCATTTATTTTTCCAGCTCATTTTACGGTTAAGTGACTTGTCTAGGGTCACATGGCTATTAAGTGTCTGAAGCTAGATTTTGAACTTAAGAAGATGAGTCTTCCTAACTTTAAGGCTGGCATTCTATCTACTGTGCCACCTAGATGCCTTTCTTAAGCATTTGTTATTTGACAGAAACTGTGCTATGAACTGGAAATAGGACATTGCTAAATTTGGTGAAGTCTTCAAGTTCCTAAGAACATACCACACAATGTTAAATATTTATGGAATCAAACTGAGAAGACTGAAGCAGGGATACGATCTGGGCAGTTATTATAAATAGTAATTTTTAAAAGCATCTTTTTGCATTCTAGTATTTTTCTTCTCTACCATCTGTTGATTTTCTCCAATTTATCCCATCTATACTTGTTTGCATGTTGTCTCTTCCATCAGATTGGGGCTCCTCAAGTTCACACACTGCTTTTTGACTTTTTTGTATCCCCAATGCTTAGCATAGTGACTGGCATTGTGTAGGTATTTAAAAAATGATTATTGATCGACTATTTTCTATGTTACTTTAGAGTTTAAAAAGAAATTTTCTCATGATATTCTTGTGACATAAAGAGAAAAATTACTGTCCCTAC
Source organism: Macrotis lagotis (assembly GCF_037893015.1). Lineage (NCBI taxonomy): Eukaryota > Metazoa > Chordata > Mammalia > Peramelemorphia > Peramelidae > Macrotis > Macrotis lagotis. The sequence continues at coordinate 54,994,555 of NC_133659.1, forward strand.
TTTATAGATGGGAAAGCCAAAAAGCTTGAGATATTGGATGATTTACTCAGAAATACAAACTTAGTAAGAATTAAGAAAGTAAGACTAAGACCAAAGAGTTCTCCCCCCCCCCCACCCCCATGCTAATATTGTCAGACATTAAATAATGGAAGGTGGACTTGTGCTCTGGTGTCAGTAAAAATAAAGAGGAAAGGGTAACTCTAAGAAATTTAAAGGGAAAAAGAATTTATTAAAGTTTATAGATACAAGACACATCCCAATTTTCTATTTTGGGAGACTGGTGGAGGGTGGGAAATTAACATTTAAAATGAATGAAATAAAAAATTGCATTTTGGAAACATTGAATTGGATGTAATATCCCAATGGATGTGATATCTTGACTATTTCCAAAATAGGCTTCTCCTGGAGATCAAAGGTCAAGGCCAAGCATGTAGATCATCCATGAGTGTGTATAAGCTCAGGAAAAGAATGACTCTACACAATAGAAAGAGGTCAGAAGACCAAGGACAGCATTTGGGGAGATTTCTCAGTTGAGTGATAAGTCAAAGAGAAACTCTTAAAATAACCAGAGAAAGTCAAAAATAGGAAAAGAAATGGGAAAATGCTTTTTTTTAAAGAAGCTATAAAAGAAGTTTCGAGGAGGGAATACTTAATGGTATAAAAAATGCTAAAAAGATGTTTAAAATAATACATGCTGAGGAAAGAACACTAGATTTGTCAATCAGAAAATTATTAATATCTTTTGAGAGTTCAACTTCAGTAGAATGTTAAGAACAGAAAAGACCTGTAATAAGTTAATAAAGAAGTGGGTGGGTCAGAAATGCTTGGTTTTTGTCCTTTGTTATGTCCAAATTGATTGTACTAATTCACAGGTCCACCAACATTGTATTGATGTTTCCAGATTGTTCTCATATTTGCAGTACTGTTAGTTGATTTGTTGGATTCTGATGTTTGGGTTCTACCTTTTAGGAAGGGCATTTGATACCTGGAAAAGATATATTGAAAGGATTGGTGCTTGTCCATTCTTGTCCATTGTCGAATGACATTACTATGTTTGAGACAAATTACATCATATGTGACTATAATTGATTAGACCAGTACAAGCTTGGAATGCTCTTCCACAGGTCAGGCAAAAATAGTTCACATGAACATCTGGAGTAGTACTCTAAACTTAGATAGGTAACGTTTCTTTTGAATTGTTTCAATTCTGCCCTTCTCATAGAGTGCAGCACCCTCTCTGATGAGGGCACAGCATGCTGGATGGTCCTGTGACAGTGTCTCCCATGCTGCATAATCAATTCTAAAGTTCTTAAGAGAGACCTTCAGAGTATCCCAGTATCACTTCTTCTGACCCCCTTGTAGCACTTTCCCTATGTGAGCTCTCTATGAAATAGTCTTTTTGGCAAGCATACTTCTGACTTTTTAACAACATGCCCAAAACATGATCTCTGTAGCAATGTTGGAATGCTAAGCAGCTTAGCCTGAATATGAACCTCTGGTATCTTTTCCTGTCAGTGATCTTCAGAATCTTCCTAAGACAATTTAGATAGAAGTGATTCAGTTTTATGACATAGCTCTGGTAGACTGTCCAGGTTTCACAGGTATACAGCAATGAGATCAGCACAATGGTTCTGTAGACCTTCATTCTGATCACCAGTCTTATACCTCTTCTCTCTCACACTTTCTTTTGGAGCCTCCTTAATACTGAGCTTACTCTGGCAATGTGAGTGTCAACCCCATTGTCAATGTGTGCCTTCCTGGAAAGCACACTGCCAACATAAGTGAACTTGTCCACCATATCTAAAACTTCTCCATTCTATCATCGATGGTTCCACATATGGATGGTGTAGTGCTGGCTGATGGAGCATCTGGTTTTACTTGGTGTTACTTGTTAGGTCAAAATTAGTACAAGCAGCAGAGAAACGATCCGTACTTTGTTGCATCTCTGCTTCAGAGGCTACTTTGAGTGCACAGTCCTCTGCAAACAGAAGATCATACAACAACACTCCCTCCACTTTGGTCTAGGTCTGTAACCTTTTTCAAATTGAAGAATTTACCATCTGTGTGGCAGTTGACCTTGATGCAGACTCAATGAAGGCTGTTTGATAACATGATTGAAAATATGCTAAAAGGCATGGGAATAAGAACTCTGTCTTGTTTCACTCCATTGGTGACTGGGAAGTCTCAAGAGCATTGTCCAATACTCAGAACCTGGACAAGTATGCATGAAATTGATGTATAATACTGATGAACCCTCATGATTTACAGTATCAAGGTCTCAGTCAGATCAACAAACGTTTACAGACCTCTGTTCTGGTTTTGGCATTTTTCCTGGAGTTGTCTTGTTAAGTAGCAAAAACACCATCAACTATTCCTCGGCCTTTTCTGAACTTGCATTGGTTTTCAGGAACGTTCAGAAAAGGCTGAGGAATAGTCAGTGTTGTTTTTGCTACTTGTTCAATTGGAACATCAGGTAATTGATTGATTTCAACTTGAGTTAAATGATCACTGGTTTCTGTATTGATTGATATTGGTCTATTAACAACACTATGGAAGTTTTCAGATTATGACCCTATCATTAATCAATGTGGTCCTATCAGCACTTAGTAGTTGATATGTACCATAGGTCTTTGCCAATAAATAGTATCATAAAAGCACTTTGATTTGTTGCTGTCTCTATAAAACTGAATTTCATCTGCTTTCTTACTGAGTTGAGTCCTGTATCTCTCGAAGCTTCACTTGTACTTTACTTTTGACGGAATTAAATAGGCATTCTTAGACAAGGTTGCCCTAAAAATTGTCCTGCTGGTAAATTGTGAATATCTCATTTTTCATTTAGCAGCTTTTGTATTTCCCCATAATTTTCATCAAACCAATCTTGACATTTGTGAGTGTTCTGACCCAGAAAAGAAAATGCAATGTTGTAAACCAAATATCTGAAAGCTGCCCACCCTTTTTCTGTTCCACTGTTGTCAAATGTGTGCTGACTCAGTTTTCCCTCCAAATTAGCAACAAACTGTTCCCTCACTAAGCTCTTGACACTAATTCTTCTAATAGTCATTTTTACCTTGGGACTGCTGCTTTGGTTGAATGTGAATATTTATCTTGGAGATGATGACTCTGTTATCAGTCCAGCACTCTGTACCACACATTGCCTTTGTCATTCTCATAACCTGTCTGTCTCTTCTCATTACAATCACATGGTCTAATAAATGCCAATGTTTGCTAAGAGCATGTGTCTGGGAAGTTTTATTGCATTTAGGTAAACAGAATACAGTGCTGGTAATGAGGATGACATGTTATGCTCAAGTGTTCAGTAGTAAGTAATCATTGCTACTACCAATGCCATTCTTTCCAAGGACTCCTTAACTTATCTGGTAACCTTAATCTACTCTAATATTAAAGTCATCTAGAATAAATAATAACCTTGTCCTCTTTTGGTGCATTGATGATAAGGGTCTCCAGATCTTCATAAAACTTTCCTTTGACAGCATAGTGGGAGGATAGTCACTGATGATAGTGGGGTGGCATTTTCCTGCAAATGGCCACCTCATTGCCATGAGCCTGTGGTTCACAACTTTTGGTATGTATTCAAGCTCAATGACTAGAATAGTTTTGATTGCAAAATCTAGACTAGCTTCATGATGTTCCCCTGCACTTCAGTCACTCCAGAAGAACCTGTATCCAGCTCAAACTTCAGTAAGCTGACCTTTGTTTGCCAGCTTTGTTTTCACTCAAGGTTGTTATTTGGATGTGATACCTGCCGAGTTCTCTTGTAGTAAATGCTGTTTGTCTTTAGGTCTATTGGATTTTGTATTGTTTATGAGTGTATACACATTCCATGAACTAATGATGAGTGGAATCTTCTTTGAAGAAGTTTTTATACATTTTTATTTATTTTGACCACAGGGTGGGATCCCTACCTGCTGGAGGTAATCAGTCCAGAGTTGGGTAAGCAGACAATTTTTAGGGCACCATTTTTAGACCTCTTCCTTATACTAGGCAGTGAGCAGTGTGATCCTTAAAAGCTCTTCTCAGTCACCCAGGGGGCTGCTGAATCCCACTGCTGCTTCCCGTGAGGAGATGATCCTATGGCCTGAACCACCCATGTGCAAGATTGCTACTAGAATTCCCACATCATATTTCTGTCACCACAGGACTTTGATCTCTTTTCACAAACTCCTTCAATTCTGCCAACTAATGTGCTCATTTCTCCCCAATTATAGAAAGAAGTTTGATCTTGTTTTTGCTTATAGTTGTTATTTTATTCCTCTCCTTTCTCTAGTAAATTCAAATGTATGGTATATACCCTTTGTTCTTATTTTTTGATCTGGGGTGAAGGGTATGTTCAAGGAAGATGACTAGTACCTCCACTGAGTACTTTTTAGGGCTGCTTTCCACCTTTGATGTCAAACTGAGCCACCTAACTCTTACCTGTGACACCAAGAATCTGTAACATAAACAGCAGCCACACCCTGGTAAACTATTTTGGCAGGCAGGGTAAACCAGGTTGAGAGGGACTGAAGGGTCTTAAACTCATCAGTGAGTTGGTGGGGGGGTGCCTATCCCAAGTATAGGAAGTCTGCCACTTGTGAAATGAGTGAATGAGAACACTGTTCCACATCATGAAGCTTTGTCTTGCCAATGCATCATGATGACTTTGGAAAAGAGAATGAGACCGATGACTTCTTACATCTCTGCCTCATTTAATTCGAATTTATGCATGAATCAAAATATATCACCCATGCAACTTTACCCCTCCTATCTCAAAGTCCTGTGGTGACAGAAATACTCAGTGGAGGTACTAGTCATCTTCCTTGAACATACCCTTCACCCCAGATCAAAAAATAAGAACAAAGGGTATATACCATAAATTTGAATTTACTAGAGAAAGGAGAGGAATAAAATAACAACTATAAGCAAAAACAAGATCAAACTTCTTTCTATAATTGGGGAGAAATGAGCACATTAGTTGGCAGAATTGACGGAGTTTGTGAAAAGAGATCAAAGATTAGAGGAAAAGAGATAACAATGGAATTAATATCCCAGAGGGGTGCCTGTGAAGAAATGCAGTCAAAATTCTAATAATTTCCCTATTACTGCCAAGAATGTATTCCAAAGATATGTTCCTTTCTCTGAAACCACCTTACCATACTGGGTAAACAACCTCTGCCTTAATGTTAACTGTCCTTTTTGTTTGTATGTTTGTTTGTTTTGCAGCAGATCCTCAAAGCTTTATCTTTAGCCTTGACCTGTAATCTGCTCATAGTTCTGTACTGAGAATAGCTAAAAGGACAGTTTCACTGGGATGTTATATGAAGGTCAACTTTTCCAAAATGTGATTTGTCCTTCCATTTTTCAATTCCCTTTGAATTGAGTTCTGCTACTACCATTAGTATTCTCCATGACTTTGTATGAGTCACTTACAACTTGGATGAATACTATGCTGAACCATATATGTGGTCAATAGATATGGATTCATCACCTGCCTCTGACATTTGTGTTAGGGTCATCCAAAGCATGTTTGGAAATCAACCTCCCATGATCTCTTACTAATACCAAGCAATTAAAGATCTAGAGATATAAAGGATCTCAAAGAACTAGATCTAAATATAACTTTTTGTTGTCCAGGGAATAAAACTGAGATCAAGGGAATTTAGTGACTCACCTAAGGTCACACATCAGAGAGAGGATTTGATCTAGGTTTTCTGATTTCTGCTGTATTTTTAGCAGACCACAGCAGGTTGGACAAAATAAAGACAAATTTTGCTGACATCAAAATTTTGACTTGGATTGTCAAGATGAGTAGAAACTGAGTGAAAACATTTCATATCAATATTAATTTTGCAAAATTAGATTGAATTGAATGGATCATATCTCATTGCTACTCTATCCTTTTCAGATCAAAGTGGGATGTTAGAAACAGAAAAGACCTTCATCCCCTTCATTTTAGAGATGAAAAAACTGGATCTCAGAGAGCCCATGAAACCAGTCCAAGGTCAGTCTGACAGTAGCAGAGTTCAGGTTTGAGTCCATGTCTCTGATTTTTTTTTCCTATAACAATGCTATGCATAGTTTATAAAGCTCAGTCTTTGTTTTTTTTTTTTAATTCAACTGACCTCTAATAAAGGGGAATTATTTTTGAAGATTTGCTAATCCCATATGCCAGAGAAGAAGGGAGAAACCACTTTATCTGCTGCTGAAAGGTCAGGCATCCAGTGAGATGCAGATGTTGTTCACAAAGATGAAGGGAGTGGTTATCTATATGTTTCATAATGTGTGATTTCTGGTCATCTATAGGGAATTAACAGATTGGAGTTGGGACATGGAGGGGGGGAGATGACATGATAAATTACTGAGAACAATACCACCACCTTGGTATGAACGTTTGTAAACATTTTAATTTGATTTTTTCTTTCTTCTATTTCTTTTTTTAAAAATATTATTTGCAATTAGGGATTAGGTCTCAGAGAGGTATGAAAACTAGTAGAAATTCTGATGATGGGGAAAATCCAAAATATATCAGTAAATTTTATATTTTTTGAAAAAAATTTACCATCACTGATAATGTCTGAAAGATAAGTAAAGTGATTTACAAGTAACATAGAAGGGTCACTTGGAGTTGGCCAACATTATTCTGAAATGGGCTAAGTTTGCATGTGTATCTTTGATCTTTGCAGTATCCCTGTGGAGGAGGTAGGTCAGGGATTATGAAACCATTTTGATAGATGAGAAAACTGACATTCAAACAAGTTAATGGAGTGGTGAGGTAGTTGCAGATTTGGGACTATCCCTAGCTCTTCTGAGATCCATATCAATGATCTCTTTACTATTCCATAATGCTGCTCCGTTCATTCTTTTGTGAACTCCAAATCCTATAGGAAATGTATCCAATTTGTGGGATGTTCCTGAGTGACCTTCACATTTAACTGACAGGTTTAGAAAACAAAATAAAGCAAAAATCCAACACTACAAAGCAACACATGTTATTGCTCACTGGCTGCAATTCCCTTGTGACCAAGCAGCTGTGCATATTCAAGAACTCAAGTCATTCCATTTAATGTTGACAATAAACTTACACTCTAAATTCCTCCTATGGGACTGATTCTTTCTGAAACAAAATTTGAGCTAGCATTATACTCTGATGAGGAAGAGCCAAGTAGATATACCTAGAGATGCAACCTCTACTGATTTTCTCAGATCCAGTTTTACAAATGAAAGTGAAAGATAAGGACATGTACTTTCCTAAACAGTTGCCTGGGTGACTAAAATGTAGGTCACAGTTACAAGTCAGAGGTAGAAGGGTGCTTATAGAAGTATGATTCAAGTTCATTCTTGGTGACCTATTTAAGACGTGGTGTTCCCTTGGGGCAGCTTGGTGGCACAGTGGATAGAGCACTGGCTCTGGAATCAGGAGGTACCTGAGTTCAAATCTGGCCTCAAACACTTAATAATTACCAAGCTGTGTGGCCTTGGGCAAGCCACTTAATCCCATTTGCCTTTCAAAAACCTAAAAAAAAAACTTGGTGCTCCCAACCCTTATTTAGTTTTTATTCTGGCCAACTAGTAAAAATATAAGTGGTCCATTATCTATTAATCTCTTCAGAGGGAGAACCAATCCCCTCTTTACTGAGGTATATGTATAGTAGATATGACCCACGGCCAACATATATAGCTAATAAGTATCCAACATGGCTAGAATGACTCCAGTGGCTAATAGCATATACATATACATATATATATATATATATACATACATATATATGTAATATACAGATTCACACACATACATATGCAAATAAATATAAATGTTCATGTGGACATGCAAGCATATGTGTACACACATCCATAAATATCATTAAATACTCAGTTAATTGGCTGACCTTCCTTGGATTTTTCCCATTAACACAACTCCAATGGTATGCCCTCAGAGAGGCAGTTAACTCAGTGGAATGAGTAAAAGACTTGAGACAAAAACCCTGGCCTCTGAAGTACCTTCATGTCTCTCCATGTGTCATTCATTTTTTCTTTTTAAAACATTTTTAAGTACCTACTAAATACCATATAATATATCAGGCGCTAGAATAGATTTAAAAAAGTTAAAACAGAATCCTTTCTTCAAGAAAATTTCAGTGAAGTTGGGAAGATTCAATACCTATCTAGATATATTGTTTTAAATAGAAAATGAGAGGTCAGGGTTTTTGCCTTCAAGTTTTTTACTCATTTGATTAGAGTTAACTGCCTTTCTATGGGCATACCATTGAAGTTGTGTTAATAGCGTCATACCTTTGTGGTTTCCCCCTGCTGTCTTCCTCTGACCTCTCATGTAGTAAGAGGAATATCTACCATGGCCACCCTCCATGTACATTTGGTGAATTATTTTTCTTAAAAGATAGATAAATGAGATGGAGTGGACATATAATTTACAACAGCAAATAAACATAATTACTTTGAACTTGTCAAGGGTAAAGAGTTAAGATTTTGAGATAAGAATTCATTATTTGATAAAAACATTGTTGGAAAACTGGAAAGTAATATCTGGGCATGGATCAATATATCATACCATTTACCAAGATAAGGTCAAAATGTATACATGTCCTGGATATAAAGAGAAATTTCATGAGAAAATTAGAACAAGGAACATATTGCTTATCAGTTGTATGAGTAGGTAAACAACTTGTGAATAAACAAGAGATGAGAGCAAAATAACATGGAGAATTTTGATTGTATCAGCACTGATGGCGTGTCCTGGGAAATGGGAGGGATGGTCCTCAAGGAACAGCTCCATCTATTTCTTAGGGAATATGCTCTAATTCAGTTGTTACAACATAGTTCTATGTGACTGACTCACAGTGGGGTTTTTCAGGCAATTATCAATTTTCCAGACTCACGGTTTCCCACAGAAAACCCTCAGTTGTTGCTTCTTTTTAAAATATCATATTGGATTCCCCACCCCAGGTAAAAACAATATCACTAATTAATCAATGCACATTTATTAAATACTTAATATCTGGCAGATGATATGCTAAGTGCTAACCACTGTCAAAACCTCCTACTAAATCTCTTTAAGGTTGGGGATGAAAATTTTGCAACTCTTTCTCTTGCCAAGAGTTAAGGGAAAGAATCATCTTCCTTGTGAATATTGGACTTTGAACACATCCATTAGAATATGAGTCCCTTGCAAGAAGGAACACTCTTTTACTCTTATCTCCAGTGTGTAGCACACAATTCACTATTGGCTGACATGGCATGAGGCCATGAAAATTTCCCTGAGCTTCAAGTTAGTTTCATCAGTACGTTAGTACATTGGTGGTACCTTTGCACCATGGTAGGGGATGCAATAGTAGAGGAGAGTGCTGGTCTTGGTGTTCCCTTCTTTATCTCTCTCATAATTCTTTTTTAGTAGCATGATCAGTGGCTGATTTCTGGTCTCTTCCATCAAAATAGTACACTGACCCACTGCAATTGGGTAGAGACTTGAAAGATATATTACTGAGGCAGCAAGCACCCAAAACACACACTTAAATAGCAACAAAACAGTGTGTCACCATTAGTTTTTTTCCAGGGAGAATCAGGGTCTCATTTAGGTAAATAAAATTGATTTCCCATCTCTGATAGTAAGCAAAAATAGTTTTCAAAGTTGAATGAGACAAGGAAGTTTATGTCAAGAAAGTATCCAGATATAAGAAATTCTAGAACAGGAAAGAGGTATGTCTAGAGCTGTTTTAAGAGCCTATTTGTTATGAGTAAAGATAGGCTCAAAAACAAAACAACACACAAAAAACCAAAACCAAAATCCAGAGCAGTTTTCTAAACTATCTAGGCTTTCCTGTGAAAGACCTATTAACCTTATTCTGTTTGACTTCAGAGGATAGAACCAGAGATAAAGAGTGAGATCAGCAAAAAGCCAAATTTAGGATTGATACAAGGAAAATTATATGAGTAATTAGAGATATACCCAAGTCTAATAGGTTGCTTCAGGAGATAATGATTTTTCCCTTCACTAAAAGCTTTCAAGTGAAGATGGAATGGCCACACATTGAAGCTCCCAATTCTTAGAGCTGTGTATCACTCTGCAAATTACTTTTTTTAACTTAAAATGTGGTTGACTTTGATCCTGTTCTTTCAGGGCCAGACCTGTTACCTTTTACTCCCTCAGGGTTCACAAGAGCCTTTAAATAATTGGGGAATCTTTTACCTCTGCCATTGTCTTGAGCTGCCATTGATTGTGTTCTCTTCATTTTAGGTGCCCAATGACTAATACCCCAGTTTTATTTAGCCACTTTATATTGTATTGGCTTTAAAAAGGAATATCTACTTCTAAGATATAAGGAATGCAATCCACCTTTATACCATCTCAGACTTGGAAGGATTAGGCTTAGTTTTAATTCAATTCTTATATAACAGTGGGTACCACCAACTTTATGAGCAAAGTAAAATGGTAGCTTCTGTTGTAGTAGCTGTAACAAGAGGTCTGGTTCACCATTATATACATCTATGCTTATGTATGATCTAAGACTTAAGATATCTGGTTTTCACCATTGTGATTAATATTGACTTAGGTCATATTAAAAGAATCATTTTATCCTTCTGGTTTAATTTCTCCCAGTTAAAAGAACAGAAATAGCAAAACGTGCTTTATCTCACAGCCTCAGAGATATAGTAACAGTTAAGCAGATCTCCTCTAAGCTGCCCATGGAAAGAAAGAATAAAAATGAAAAATTCTCTTCTCTTGGCAGTAAGTATGTTACAAGTAGATTTGAATGGAAAACAAAATTTGAAGTTTCTTCACACTGGAAAATGAGTGTAATAATACCTCCTAGCTATCTTTTAGGATGTTCAGTTGGATAGGTTCAGTATCATCTATTGGGACCAAGGTCATGTTCTAGAGGACTCTAATCATTGGTAGAAATAAAGGCACATAAGTCTGGAACACAAGTGGAATTAGTTCCTGCTAGGTTAGAAATAGAATCTAGAAATTAGAAATAGAATAGAACCCCTATTCCTTCAACAAGATTTCCTACAGAGCACAACTCAAATGCCACTTTCCACACAAGGCTTTACTTAATAATAGCAATTATTATAATTATAAAGAAAGGAATGAAGAAGAAAAGAAGGAAGAAAGAACAAAAGAAATAAAGAAAGAAGAAAGAAGGAGAAAGAAGAAGAAAATTAAAAGGAGGAGAGTTCAAAGTGGATACAGGATTTAGAAATAAAAAGCCCAATATTATAAGCAAACTAGGAGATCAAGGAATAGTTTACCTGTTGGAACTATGGAAAGGGAAGCAGCTTATGACCAACGAAGAGATGGAGAACATCATTAAAAACAAATTAGATAATTTTGATTGCATTAAATTAAAAAAGCTTTTGCACAGACAAAAATCACTGTAACCAAGATCAAAAGAAATATAGTAAAATGGGAAAAAAATTTACAACTAGTATTTCTGACAAAGGACTCATTTCTAAAATATACAGGGAACTGTGTCAATTTTTTCTTTAAAAAAACAAGCCCCTCCACAATTGACAAATGGTCAAGGGATATGCAAAGAAGTCAAAGTGATCCATAGTCATATGAAAAATTGCTCTAAATCACTACTTATTAGAGAAATGCAAATTAAAGCATCTCTGAAGTACCACTTCACATCTCTCAGACTGGTCATTATGACCAAACAGGACAATGATCAATGTTGGAAGGGTTGTGGGAAATCTGGGACACTAATACATTGTCAGTGGAGCATGAACTCATCCAACCTTTCTGGAGAGCAATTTGGAATTACGACCAAAGGGCAACAAATATGTGCATAACCTTTGATCAGCAATATCACTACTGAGTCTATACCCTGAAGAGATTATGAAAAAAGGGTAAAAACATCACTTGTACAAAAATATTCATAGCAGCTTTTTTTTTGTGGTGGCAAAGAATTGGAAATTGAGTGAATGTTCATCAATTGGGGAATGGCTTAACAAACTGTGGTATATGTATGTCATGGAACACTATTGTGTTATTAGAAACCAGGAGGGATACAAATTCAGAGAAGTCTGGAAGGATTTGCATGAACTGATGCTGAGAAAGATGAGCAGAACCAGAAAAACATTGTACACCCTCACAGCAACATGGGGTTGATTGATCTTAATGGACTTACTCATTCTATCTGTGCTACAATCAGGCACAATTTGGGGTATCTGAGATGGAGAATACAGTCTGTAACCAGAGAAATAATTGTGGAGTTTGAACAAAGACCAAAGACTTTTACCTTTATTTTTAAAAATCCCATTATTTTATTATGTAATTTTACTATCTCATACTTTATTTTTTTTTCCTTAAAGATATGATTTCTCTCTCATCACATTCAACTTAGATCAATAGAATCATCTAAACTTAGACTATGGAAACAATGTAAAGACTAACAGAGTATCTTCTGTGGGGGTGGGGGCTGGAAGCTAGATTAGGGAAAATATTGTAAAATTCAAAATAAATAAATAAATAAAATTAAAACAAAAGAAGTATATAAGAGAAGAGAAGGAGGAGGAGGAAAAAAGATGAAGGAGAAAGATGAAGAATAGCTAGCATTTGTAGATTAATGTTAATAGCATGCTTTATAACTATTATCTCACTTTATCCTCTAAACATAGAGCTATCATCTTTATTTTATAGTTGAAGAAATTGAGGTAAGCAAAGGTTAGATAATTTGCTGAGGGTCACACAGCTAGTAGGTGCCTGAGGTCCTCAGTTATTGTCATTACTGTTGATGTTCTTTTACGATTTTCATTATTTATTGTAATAATAGTAATTATTATTTATATTGAAGTATATAAATTTTAAGTGATTTTGTATGATTATTTAAGTATAATTAATTATTTAAATAATAATAATAATTATCATGCTTGACACTGTAAAATCCTTTCAAATTTCAAAAGAACTTAACCTATATTTCTTCATTTGAGCATCACATCAACTTTTAGGAATAAATACTAACTTCTCATAAGAACTCCTTGAGATAAATTATTATCCCTATCAGAAATCAGAGAAGATGTATATAGGAATACTATATAGCACAATATAAAGTATAAAGGAGCTCTCCCATTGAGAAAATTCAATTTAATCAGGAGAGTCCTAGACGTCACTCAAGGAGAATTTTCCAAAATCTCTAGTGTAGCAAACAAGGGATTGAGATTGCCAGCTCCTCTCATGTCAGCTTCTTCCCAGAGTCTTTTCCTTAAGCAATTCAAATGAGATTGATCTCATTCAGCTTCTCTCTTGAAACTGGAAACCAGAAGTACCTGAAGTGATTCAAAGCTTAGAGCCCTGAAAAAAGACTCAAGAAGATTGGACCTCTGTCATTTTGCCAGCTCTGTCCCTCCCCTCATGAGGGCAGGACATTCATCTTGACCAATGAGGAGAGAGTCCAAATGATTTTGGGGACTGGGGCTACATAGATGCTCTCTCCATCCCAAGTTCCAGTGCTCTGTTGTTTCCTCTCTAATGTACTAAGGGTCCCTCAAACTCAACCTCAAACCCTCCTAATTCTCCTATTTCTATTACTATTAATTGCCATCTTCCTATTCAGCCAGGCTTGAAACCTCAGAGATTTCCTTCCATATCTAACTAGTTTTCCAGTCCTATTGATCCAACTGTCACAATATCTCTGACATCTCTCCCTTCGTCTTCACATTAACATACCTTACTTCAGACCCTCATCACCTCGAATAGAGAGGTCAAATGCCATTGGATTGTGGCTTTCAACACTCCCAACCTATAAAAAAATTAGATTAAAAATTAAGAAATATTTCACAAAACAAATAGAAGTATCAAATATTGATTTGTTCATTTGTGATTTTCTAAATCAATATGTTGTCTTCAGGGATCTTTCTATTTGAGTTTGATATTACTGAACTAGACTATTATAATTGTCTCCTAAGTGTCCTTCCTTTCTCAATTTAGCTGCCAAAATTATAATCATCATCATCATCATCATCATAATCATAATAATGCACAGAATTCCTCTTGTTACTTGTTTGCTCAATAAACTGCTCCTTAGTGCCTATGGATAAAATCTACATTCCTTATCTTGGAATATAAGATCCCTCATGATATGACTGACATCTATTTCCATCCTAATTTCATTTTGCTCTCTTTAGCATACTCCACTTTCTTTTTTTTCATATTTTTATTTTTCTTTAATTTATTTATACATTACTAAAATATTCTTGTTTAATAGTAATCATAATACCCCTCTCCCAACAAAAACATAAAACCTCATGAGAAATAAAGTAAGAGAAAGAGAAAAAAAATGTGTTTCAGTCTCTGTTCTGATACCATCAGCTCTTTCTTGGGTGGATCATTTTCTTTATAATAGGTCCATCATAGTTACTTCCATATTTTTCCACAGTTGCTGTTGCTGAGTGTAATTTACTCCATCCATTCCTCTCCATTACCATCTATTACATTTTCTTTCTCCTTTCACTCTGTCCCTTTTCAAAAATGTGCCATGGGGCAGCCAAGTGGTACAGCGGACAAAGTACTGGCCCTGGGGTCAAGAGGCCCCAAGCCCACATCCCCACACCAGAGACCCAGCAACAACATGGCTACTTGGTCCCAGGCAGACTACCCAATCCCAGCACCTAACTATCCTCTCCTATGATCTACCCTTTCTTCTATCACCCACATCCCCCCTCCCCTCCCCCTGTCCCTCTTCTCTCCTTTTTCTTCTGGATGTCTATACCCTTTTGAGTTGTGTATGCTGTTTCCTAATTTAGGTCTCTCCTGTTCCTCATCTATAAAAGCTCCTTCTACCTACTCTATTAAATGAGAAGGTTCATATGAGTATTATCAGTATCATCTTTCCATGCAGGAATACAGGCAGTTCATCATCATTAAGTCCTTCATAATTTACCCTTCTCATCCACTCGCTATGCTTCACTTGAGTCCTCTACTTGAAGGTTAAACTTTCTGTTCAGCTCTGGTCATTTCAACAGGAACGTTTGAAATTCCCCATTTCATTTTTGCCCCTGGAAGAAGATGTTCAGTTTTGTTGGATAGTTGATTCTTGGTTACATTCCAAGCTCTTTTGACTTCTGGAATATTATATTCCAAGCCCTATGAATCCTTAATGTAGTTGCTGCTAAATTCTGTGTGATCCTGACTGCAGCTCCATGATATTTGAATTGTGTCCTGGCTGCTTGTAATATTTTTTCTTTGACTTGGGAGTTCTGGAACTTGGCTATAATATTCCTGGGGGCTGTTCTTTTTGGATCTCTTTCCAGAGGAGATTAGTGAATTCTCTCATTTCTATTTTGCCCTTTGCTTCTAGGATATCTGGAAAATTTTCCTGTAGAAATTCTTTAAAAAATGAGGCCAAGGCTCTTTTCCTTATCATGACTTTCAGGTACCCCAATAATTTTTTAAATGATCTTTTCTGGATCTGTTTTCCAGATCAATTGTTTGTTAATAAAATATTTCATATTTTCTTCTAATTTTCATTCTTTTGATGTTGAAGTATTATATCTTGATTTTTCACAAAGTCATCAGCTTCCTTTAGCTCCATTCTATATCTGAAGGATTTGTTTTTCTCAGAGAGCTTTCTTATCACATTTTCCACCTGGTCAATTCTGCTTTTTAAAGCATTCTTCTCCTCAATAACTTTTTGAACTGTTTTATCCATTTGACCTAAGCTGGTTTTTAATGTGTTATTTTCTTCACTATTTTTTTATCTCCTTGACTAAGCTGCTGACTTTATTTTCATGTTTTTTCCTGCATCTCTCTCATTTCTTTTCCCAATTTTTCTTCTTTCTCCCTTACTTGATTTTCAAAATCTTTTTTGAGCTCTGTCATATCCTGAGCCCAACTTCCATATTTCTTGGAATCTTTAGAGGGTTAGGGTTAGGGTTAGGGTTAGTGAAGCAGAAGCTTGGACTTTCTCATCTTCAGATTTAGTATTTTGATCCTCCATGGGATCAAAGTTATTGTCTATGGTCAGTTTCCTTTTTTTCTGTTTACTCATTTCCCCAACTTGTGCTTGGTTTTGGGGTTCTTCCCGAGGACTGCTCTCCTGGTCTGTGAATGATTAAAAGCTCCCTCTGCCCAGGGCTGTGAGGAGGGTTCCTGCTCTATGGGGAACCTAGTCTGAGACCAAGGTCTTAATGTGGTCACAGCCCCATAATCTTGTTCCAGAAACAGAGGACAAACCTTGGCTGTCTCCCTCCACTCCCTTACCTTCCTTGGACTGAGCACTCAGAGTGCAGCTGCCTGGAGGCTCCTGCTGGACTGCTCCATTAGTTTGCTTCTGTTTCCTGGGATCTGGGCTGTGCAGAGTGCACTGTCAGTGCTGAGGATCTGGGCTTTGCACTCGCTGTGGCACAGGTCTCCCTGCTGATCATCCAAGTTGTTCTCGGTACTCCTGGGGTGCAGGTCAGGAAACTGCTTCTGCTGATTGAGCTCTCTGTCACTCTGGGGCTGTTCTGAAAGGCTGAAGCTCCTTCCCTCTGGCCTGCTTCTGCTCCTTCAATTCTGTGGAAAAGAGCTTCCCACTCTTTTCCAGGTTACCTTGGGCTGGAGAATTGCCTCACTGGGTCGTTCTGTGGAGTCTGTCTCTCACAGATTTAGTTAGAGTCATAATTTTAAAGTTTTTGAAATATTTTGGAGAGAGCACCTAAGAGAGTCTCTTCTCTTGCTGCCATCTTGATTCCACCCCTATGCTCCACTTTCTAACCAAACTAGGCACTTAAATTTCTACTGTTGTTCCCAAATTCTTTACATCTCCCATATATGGGGACATAGTCAACCAGTCAGTCTGTCAACAAGAATTCATTTTTCCTCTTTTTTTTTTGATTGATAGTTTATTTTATTTTTCCAGTTACATGCTATGAAAGATTTTCAGCATTCATCCCCTTGCAGATTTATAAGTTTTTTCTATCACTTTACATTTTACTATCCCCCTCCCTTCCCATCCCCCTCCCCTCAGTGGCAAACAATCTGGTAAAAGTTGCACATGTATATTTGCATTTAACACTTATGAGTAATTTTGTATATAAGGAATTAGGACTAACACAAAAGAAAGAAAACTAAGGGATAAGGAGGGAAAACATAAGGAAACTTTTAAAAAAGTGAACATAGTATCCATTCAGATTCTGGGGTTCCCTTTTTGGGGGGGATTTGTTTGGATGGTTATGGCATTGTCCATGACAGGTCTCCCAGGTCAACAAGCATCTGTTCAGCTTTTACCATTTACCAGGCATTGTATTTACCCCTGGAGTTTCAAAGAAAGGCACAAAAAATCCCTGTCCCTGAAAAACTCTCATTTTAATGATCTATTTTTCATTCTCTTCCTTCAAGACTCAGCTGAGGTGCCATATCCTCTGGGAAGGTTCTCCAATCTCATGTGAATTTCCTCTAACATTTTGTTTACCTTTCTTTCCTGCTTTTATTTCATTCTACCTTTCATGATACCTATTTGTACCCTTGTCTTATGATTTCTGTAAGATTAAGTTTCTTTTAGGGAATGGATTGTACTTCTTTACACCTTTGCATCTACTGTAGCTAGCAGTGTCCTCCATATAGTAGGTACCTAACCATTGCTTCTTAAGTTGCTATTCAGAGGCATCTAGATAGTACAACGTCTGGAACACCAGGCCTGCAAGCAGGAGGATCTGACCTCAGACACAATACTTATTCACAATACTTACTTACCTATGTGACTTTGGGCAAGTTACTTAACCCCATTGCTTCATGAATAAAATTTTAAAAATTTAATTACTGTTTTGAATTTGCATTTGGCACAAAGAAGGCTCAAAGCTTCCGATGGATAGTAACAGAGATGGGGTTTATGTTTCAAACCTTGCTAAGGTTTGAACTCAAGTGCATTAACCTAGTTCTGAGAAGGGGGGCACTTAACTTGAGGAATAAGATTTTTCTTCTGCAGCCTTGGGGAAAAAAATGATCTGAGTAAGCAGGGACGGGTACAGATATTTGACTTCATTTGAAACTAATTTGAATGGGAAAAGAGATACACAGTTTATGTTGTTCTCATAAGGAGTGCCCATAATAACTGCAACAATTGAGGCTGTAAGTGAATCCCATTTGCCCTGCTGTTGTCACTCTAGGACTTATAAAAGAACTTCCTTATCTAGCAGGCCTTGCAAAACTGGCTGCTGGAGGACTGATATGGGAAAGTGATACTCTTCCAAGGGAGTAATTCTGTTCAGTCCCAGGCAGGAGGACTGACAAATAACATGGTGCTCATCTGTGGAGTGCCTTCTGAGGCCCAACATAGCAGACATTTTGCTCTACTTACCTAATTACTGCTACCATGGGGGAATTTTTTTTTAAAACTACAAAAATAAAAGTAGCGTTTCCCCAGCAACCCATTCATTAGATGTTGTTTGGCTTTCTCTAGGTAGATTAAATCATCTGTATTCTCCAATAGCAATACTGGAGCAGCATCATTCCTCATAACTGACTGCATTTTCTAACTTGATCTTTTCACAGCCTATAGGCATAACTTAATAATAGCTTATGAGTAGCTCTTACGTCCATACCGTGCCTTATGAATGCATGCATCAGCTCATCTGATCTTGCCTATAACCCTGTGAGGTAAAGAGTGTGACTATTTTTATCTTCATTAAATAGGTGAGGAAGAGGATTTTGAGGTGCCTGGCTCCATGTCTTGGCCAAATCAAACAGTTAGAAAGAAGTGATGATGGGACCATCTCTGCATCCTACATTCAAATAAGCCATTCCTCATGCCTCTAGTTCACTCCCTCTTCATCTTCATTTCCCTCAAGCCTTGTGTTCCTCTTAAGGACCAATTCAATGTCTCTATCTTTTTGGAAGCCTTCCTAATTTTCATCTGTCTTTCAAGGGCATCACCATCCTCCTTTTCACCTAGACATAACCTAGGTGTCATCTTCAATTTTTCATTCTCTCATTCCCCATATTCAAGTAGTTGCTAAATCCTATCACTTCTTTCCTGGTAACATCTCTCTTTTACATCCCATTCTTTCCTCTAATATACTGCTATCTTGGTACAGACCACCATCCACTCTTGCCTATACTATTTCAGTAGTGCTTTGGTCTCCTTGCTTTAGGTCTTGCCCTATTTGAGTTCATCTTCAACTCAATTATCCAAAAGGAGAATGGGTTATCTTGCAAGACAGTGCATTCCTGCTCAACAGTGGTCATCTAGCAAAGGTTAGATGACTACTTGTTAGCTAAAGGGGGTTATAGACAAGGATTTCTTCAGACACAGAACAGATTAGATGTCTTTTGAGGTGCCTTCTAGCTCTGAGACTTTCTGAAATTCTAAGACCCTTTCAGCTCTGATATTCTAGGAACTTAGGAGTCTGCAAGTAATTCAGAGCAAGAGGGAATGGAAATTAGTTCTCAGACTGAGAGAAACATGGGAAATGAGAATAAGCAAGATGGTCCACACAACAGTCTTCAAATCTATAATGACCTGACGTTGACTCAACTTCTCCCATCCGTGATATGATGCCAGAGTTAGAGACCTAGAACTCACAGCATGCATGCTCTTTATTACCTATTCTGATCCCTGACCCTTAAAAATATTTCTTAGCACAACTCCTGATTATCACTATCTGGGGCTTCCTTCCTTTCTGATTCCAATCTAACTTTCTGATGTTAGAGAAGAGTTTGAAAGAGGTTGGGGCTAACCATTGGATATGTGAGTAGTTTAGGATTGTGATTTTCTTGGCACACTTCAAAGTCAATTATAAATTATAAAAATACTGGCTTGTCGATGATAACCTCCTTCTTTAACCAGGATTACTGAGAATTATTTGTAGTATATTTTCACTTTCTATTAGTTTGTATCACTTCAAAAAGCAGAATACTCACTGTGTTAAAGACTTTAGAAATATAGACATTATTGCTAAAAAGGGTCTTGGAAGTCAAATAATCTTCCCATTCACTCATGAATTAGTAAACTGAGGCTCAAATAAGTTTTTTGCCTTCTTAGGGATGTATAGTTAGTAACAGAGCCAGAACAAGATTACCCAGGGCTTTTGAATCAGTGTTCTCTATTCTACAAATCGTCAAGCATGCACTTGTTGTCATGGTTTAGTTAGACTGTAGATCTAATGCTCTATCCTCTGCCCAACAAAGCTATCCTATTAAATGCTTATCATTTGCAAAACAATGTGGTAAGAACTCAGAATATGAAGACAAAAATGGAGAAGACCTTGACAATTCAATTAGTTTCCATTTAAACAGAGGTGACAAGACAGTCATTTAAGAAAAGCTATCTATAGTATGTAGACAAATGAATCTAACATATCTTCCTTTCCAAAGGAAACTGTGGGTTCAAGGATTGGGAATAAAGAGTAAGGCAATTCTACAGAGACAGGAGATGCAAGTGGACCAGGGTGGCTGAACCTTGCTCTATATGGAGGTGAGTGATATATAAGAAGACTGAATGGTGGGAAGGGAACAGATTATAAAGAACTTTAAATAACTAAAAAAATTATAGAGTTGATAAGGAGTCACTGAAATGTACTGAGAAGAGAGGGAGGAAAGTGGAAGTACTTTAGGAAAATCATGTTGGTGGTGGAAGGGAGGAGAACCTGCAGTGTGGAAAGAAGAGGTAAAGAGAAAATCAAAAAACTATTCAAATAGTCCAGTAAAAGAGAATGAGATTCTGTAAAATGGCCATTATAAGAGTGAGGAGGAGAGGAAGAGGGCAGGAAACATGGAGCTGGGACCAATACAAGTTAGCAAACTGACTAGTTATTTTGAGTGAGAGAAAATGTGGAGTTGAAGATGACTCCAAGGTTGTAAACTCAGAACAAGGAAATAAGAGTAGTGTCTGTGATAATGTCTTTTATTTGCTTGTTTCTTTGGAGATAATTTTTGGGGAGGAGTGTGAGAGATGAAGTTCTGGGTTTTAATAAATTGATGTGGTAGGTTTGTAACTCAGATAGTTGAACCTGCTTTATCCAGGGTAAAGTAGTCCATAGACCAGGAAAAGCCCATAATTGCTATGGAGAAATGAAGGTAGGAATACCTTTAAAAAAAGCAAACATACAATGAAAATGCAGTGAATTTGATGGTTGAATGTTGGATTTTTTCGAGTATGACTCAGTCTTTTGTTGCTGACTGAGAAGAGAACCTTTATTCTGAACCCCATATCACTTCCTTTTAGCCTCTCAATGCCCCCCCACAAAAGTAGTCAATTTGCTTTTGACTCTACCTCCTCTTTAGACTAAGCTACTGCCTTGGCCCCCCTCACATAGGAGCCCAGGGTTCCCCTAAATGTCTTGTTTTTATAATAATCAGAATGTGATCTCCTTGAGATCGGAGTATATTTCTTGTATATTGGTATCAGCAGTAATTTAGAACAGTACATTTAGAACAGCCATTGAATGAAAAAAGTAATTATTAACTACTGATTGCATACTGGCCCTCTCCTTATGAAAAGGGCACCCTTGCATTTAAGTGTAGTTCAATTCTGTCTCTACCATCATTCTCCAAACAGTCTACCCCATGAATCACAGAAACATCCTCTACTGTGTTCTTCCAGTTTAGAAAGGCTTCTGTCTAGCAGTGGAATCCAGGGAATCATAGCCCCTAATGTTCCTACACTGGTTCACCCCAAGCAAGTCTGAATGGTTATATCTGTGCCTTTTAATGTCTTTTCTTTTTCTAGGAGCTATCGCTAGACTCCTCGTCCATCAATCCAGAAGAACAGCCTAAGCAGAGGCTACAGGTCTCATTGACAGGATGACCTTTCTACACGCTAGGGACCCATTCTGAGATTAGGCACTCTTCAAAGCCACTGAGACTTTTCCATCATGTGTCTTTCCCACTTAGTAGATACAGCAATCATTCAGTCTATCTACTTTCCTGGATCAGTTCAACTCCCAAAGTGGATTGCTTGGAAATTTGTAATAAAATTTGGCTCATACAGTTTTGATATAGAAAAATAAGAAATGAGTTAAACTTATCTTGATGAATAAACAGCTTTGGATTCAATATCAGAAATTTAAAAGTAATGGAAAGAGGGTTAAAAAGGTCTATAATTACCATAAATAAAGGTAATAATAGTAATAATATCCAAAGTTTATGATGACATGAATGCTTTCAAAGTATTTTCACAGATATGTGATAATCCTGAGAAGTTGGAAAGTTGGGTGTTTTCTGCCTCATTTTATAGTTGGAAAATTGGGAGTTACAGAAATCAAGCTGTTGACTTGGAAGAGATAACCTAGCTGGTGACTGACCAGGCCCAGGCCCTTGCCTCTTGCATTTGAAGTCTTGGTTTCTCACAGAATTGGATGTTGGGGGGGGTGGGTAAAGGAGGAGGCTAGAGATCAACAAAATGAAGCCTGCAGCAAATGACGCCATTTTCAGTACATACCCTAGCATCCTGAGGCTTCTCCAGATACTGAAGAGAAATTTGATTAGTGAGAGATTTACTAAGCACTTAATATGAGCTAAGTGCTGGAAAAAAATAAGAAAGGCAAAAACATGGTCTCTTCCCTTAGGGAACTCTCATTTGAATAGAGGAAGACAATTTGTAAACAAATTTTATGTCATATTTTAGTCATATCTGACTCTCAGGAACCCATTTGGGATTTTTCTTCATAAAGATACTAAAGTAGTTTGCCTTCTCCACCTGAGGAAGGCAAATAGGTTTGCAAAACCATTTCCATAATAGTCATGTTATAAAAGTAAACATAGGTCCCCCTCCTCCCCTAAAAAAGAAACCTCAAGAAAATCAAGTAAAATAAAAGTATATTTTAATCTATATTCAGACACCATTAACTCTGTCTTTGGGGATGAATTGTATTCTTTATCACAAGTCCTTTAGAGCTATCTTGAGTTACAGAATTACTGAGAAAAAAGTCATCCCTTCACAGTTGCTAAGTGACTTCCCCATGGTCACACATTTAATGACCTTAGATTGGAACACAGGAATTCTCACTTCAGGTTCAGACCCACTTAGTGACCCCTGTAAAAATCTAGGTAAATACATGATAAATATTATATATATACATATATATATATATATATATATATATATATATATATATATATATAGCAAGTCATTTGGATTATAGAATGGTCTGGGACCACCTTTTTGAAGGGGTAAGACTAGAAGGTTGGGTCTCCAGATATAGCTGATAGGGGATATTTTAAAGAATTTCATTTTCTATTCAGTTTGGTAACTCGATGAAGCTGAGCATTGCCAAAGCTTAAGTAAGTAGAGGAAACCAGAAATCTTCTTTGCTGATGCTCAATTGTGGAGAGAACACTAGAGTAGACCTGGAATAGAAGTCCTAGATTCATATCCATATACATGGAAGCAACATGATCACGGGAAAACCATGGAAGGTCTCAGGATCTTAATTTTCTCTTCTGTAAAATGGGGGTAGTCATCCTTCTACCACTGCTTCAATTGATTTGTTGCTCTTCTTTATTTTTTTTATTTCTATTTTCTCCAGTTAACATATAAAAAACAAGTTTTAATATTCATTTTTAAAACTTTGTTTCAAATTCACCCCCTTCTTCCCACCCCATTCTCTCTGAGAAAGCAAGTTATTTGTAGTCACACAAATCATTTCCATAATAGTCTTGTTGTAAAAGTAAACATAGAACACCTTCTTCTCCCAAGGAAAAAAATCTCAAAAAAATCAAGGAAAATATATTATGCTTCAATCTGTATTCAGGTACCATCAGTTCTGTCTTGGGGAATGAATAGCTTTCTTTATTTTAAGTCCTTCAGAGTTGTCTTGGTCACAGCATTGCTGAGAAAAGGTAAGTCATTCACTGTTGATCATTTTACAACATTGCTGTTACTTTGTATATATATACTTTTCATTGCATTTGCTTATGTAAGTCTTTCTAGGTTTTATTGAGACCTTCCTGCTCATCATGTCTTATAGCAGAATAGCATTCCATCATTGACTGATTTATTGTGATAAAAATATTCTGAAAACTTTCAAGATCTTCTATTCCTCATCTATAAATTGGAGACATTGAACAAATAAATGCTATGGAATCTTGGAGTAAGTATATAAGCCTGAAACTATCTTGTTTTTAGTTGGGAAACAGTTAAAGAACCAATTAATGTGGTGGAAAGGAACTCATACTTTATGTTCCCGGGGCCATGTCTCTATCCAGTCTGCTATACAGCCTCTTCTTTGCTTCATGTATAATAGAATATTCAAAATATTAGAATTATCCAAAAAGTGAAGTGGGAAATCTCAAGTCAATGATGTCAGAATCAACAGAAATGGGTTACTAAATCAGTAAAGAAGAATCCCTACTGATCATATATTGTTTTAGTTTTCAAATGTAATGTTTTTTTATTTATTTTTATTTATTTTGTAATTTCCTAATTACATTTTAATTGAGTTTCTGTTTTACTTACTACCAGAGTTCTGGGCTACATTTGACCTGAGTTCTTTTTTTGATACCTCCATGAATTCTATCTCACTGGAGACCAGGAAGGAGAAAAGAGAATGGCATAAAAGCAGAGACCAGAAGCCCATGGTTGGGGAAATATATTTTGAAGGGAATTGTTATAGAGGAAGTATAGTATACTGGATAGAAAAACCATCAAATGTGGCTATATATATAGTGGAATGAGGAATTCTTAGAAAGAAGATTTTGACTTGAATCCCAATACTAATGCTTTTAGTCCTGTGACCTTGGCATCCCATTTCAATTTTCACTTCCCTATAAATTGCTTTGAAAAATTTAAAGGACTATATCAATAAAACTATTGTTATTGGTCAGTTACAAGCTCAACTGAAGTAAAGTCAACAAGGTTTTATTACTTTTTTATGTACCATACCCTGTTCTAAGCACTGGAATTATAAACAGAAAGACAATTATTGCCCCCAGGGGAAAATAACTCATAGAAGGAAGCCAGAATGTGGAGGGCAGGAGATGAAGAGTCTCAGCAGGAGGACATTGTAGACAAAGTCTGAGAGGAGGGTCAGGGGTATAGTGTGTCTATGTGCTTATGGAGAGCAGGGACTATTTCATGTCATTACATCCTCAAAGTTTTACAGTGCCTAGAACTTACTAGGTGCTTAAGAAATTCCAACTGATGGATTGACTGATTAAAGGATTGAGGTTTCTTCATGTTCTTAGATTTTCTGAAAAAGCCTAGAAAAGAGAGGGCTGAAGAAGAGCTTTGGGAATGATCTTTAGATATATTATCCAACAGGAAATTCAATGGGAGATAGAGAAATTTATGACTTCTTCCCACCAGAATATAAAACAAGAAGGAACAAATCCTAGAAGGAAGATTTATTTGTGCTAGCAAGAAATATTTTCTGATATTAGCTCCTGATTTGGAGTTCTTTTCTAAGGGCTCAATGCTTAGCTTTCTGGGGTGGGTCACATGCAATACTACCTGGAAACAGGAATAGGCTATTCTCTTGTAGTCTTATTCATGCAATTTTGATTTGTGGCCCCATTTATTCTCTTCAAGCACATTGTACAGCAACTCTGTCTTTTAAATGTGCAGATGATGCTAATGGTATTTACAGGGCAGGTAGTTCAGCTGAAGGTTTATATTTTCACATTATGCCTGTTATTATGTTCCCACTGACAACAGCAAGGATTATGGTCTTGGACAACAACAGAAGCTATGGATTTCTGAATTTCTATTTTTGTATAAGACAATGTGTGTCCTTCATTTTTCCCATGTTGACATATCAGAGGAACTGACCTTAAGAAACAAGAGACTGACAACCTCTTCAGCTGTATTCTCATCATGGAGGGCAGCCCAGATAGTTGGAAAGTCACAGATTGCATTTTGTCCTGTTCCCACATGACGTTTTTAGCATCATAGACTTCAAGTTGGACTGAATCCAAATCCCTCAATTTATGAAAGAACTAGATGAGACCTGCAGGAGTAAGATGAATTGCCCAACATCATATAGGCTAAAAGATACAGAGTCAGAATTAAAACCAAGGTCCTCTGGTTCCAAATTCCGAGTTCTTTACTCTGTTTGTTTGGAGTTTATCAACATTCAGTCTGGGAATATCATCTTAAAAATTCATCCAATTTCATTTCAGAGGATTGTTGAGGAATGTTATCTATGATAACACTTCAGTTTCATCTTTTTGATGGAGTTCAGGTAGAGTCAAAGGACAAGGCTACTATCCGGTTGGGTTTTTTCTTTGTTTTGTTTATGATTCTTTTCTTTTCATTTTTTTGAGGCAATTAGAGTTAAGTGACACTTGCCCAGAGTTTTAAAGCTAGGGAAGTGTCTGAAGCCAGATTTGAACTTGAGTCCTCCTGATTCCAGGGTCAGTATCTATCCTCTGCATCACTTTACTGTCCTTATATTTAATTCTCTAAAGACTACTGCACAGATGGATAAAATGACTGCTTTTTGTTATTGAATAGAAGTTATCAAGATGTAACTCATCTTCCATTGGCACAATGCATAACAAATAAAGCTCCCCAACTTAGCATTTAAGCAATGTGGGTACAAGTTTTAGGTTAGCCCTAATCTATGTGCAGATTTAGTTCCTTAGACTACAGGTTATTTACATTGCTTCCTTTCATAACTGGCATGATCCTAATCCCTCCTAGAAGAAGCCCAAGCTTCCCTCAAGGATCAAATTAGGTGCTATTTTGCACTTGAGGCCTTTCTTGATTGTTCATTGTTAGCATTTACCCCAAGAAAAAAAACAGGTTTGTTTACTTAGGTGACTGGGAGGTGGAAGGAGTGATCCATTTCAGGTACACAAGCACATGTGTTTAGACACACACCACTCAAAAAAAAAAATAAACAGAGACCATAAAGGAATAAATGAAGGAAAATAGGCTAAATTGCTTTTTTAAGGAAATGTAAATATATAAACAAATAGATTAACATAATTAAATAAATAAATGAACAGAATATGATGCAGCATTTTACTGACCTTAGTTTTTCACTTAAACAAAAGATTTTTCCTCAAGTAATATTTTTCCAGTGATATTTTATGACTATGAGGAAGCTGTAGCACATTATTAACCAAGAATGTGTAAGAAAAATCAGCATAAGCTAGGATATGCTAGTAAATATTTAACTACCAGTTCTGCAGGAAAAAAATACATGTAACATATTTCTAAGCTTAATCTTCATTATTAATATTTTTACATCACTTTCTTAAGTCTAGACAATTCACAAAACAATAAATCTAGCCCAGATTTGTAGTGCTTTCTGAGGCATAAATCTTGACACCAGAAATTTAACCATCTGGTCTCATGAGCCAATATGAACTGGTTCTAACATACCCCTAAATATAAGGGAGGTCGACAAAGAAGTATAACTGGTAAAGAAGGTGAACCAATCATGTGACAAAAGTGAGGAATATATGATGGATAGTCCTTGAATGCCATTACTTTTTAAGAGAAGGGGCAGCCCCCTGAGTGAAGCCTCTGTGAAAGTTTAATGAGACAATATGTTAAAAGTCACATGGTGTGAGAGAGGAGGGATGGTTTGTGCTCTGAATCATTGGAAAGAGCTATGAATTCATTAAAGCATAGAAGGCAGGGGCTTCATCTTATATTATTGTTTTCCTCCACAACATCTACAATACATAAAGGGTCAAAAACAAAAATCAAATTTATCGCCTTTTGGCCAGCTGTCTAGTAATGTTCTGAACTTGGATAGGTTGGTCCACAGATAACAGCTATCTGATGCTTGACTGAATCCATATCCAAAGTCTTTTCAGTTGATTTTGTTTTTAAGTAGTTTTTTCGGTTGTGTCCTACTTTTTCTTGGCAGAGATATTGAAATGGTTTTACTTTCCCTTCTCCATCTTATTTTATGGATGGGGAAACTGAGGCAAGCAGGTTTAAAGTGACTTGCCCAGGGTCATGTGACTAATAAATATCTGAGGTCAGTTTTGAACTTAGGAAAATAAGTCTTCTTAACTCAGGTCCAATACTCTATTGTCTGTGCCACTTAGCTGCCTGATGATTGTCTTATAAAACATGCACTATACTGGCATAGTTCTTGAAAACTTATATATATTCATGAACCAATGAGGAAATTTAGCACAAATGAACAAATGTGTAATACATGTTAATTGAATGAATGAAGGACTCTTTAGTCAGGGTCATCTTTCTCTTTAAAATCTGGGGAAATTTGTTTCATGAAAGATATTTGTAACAAAGGGCAAAAGGCAAGAAAATTGCTTTACTTTTTTACACATGAGACCTTGGAACACAATGTCAGTTAACTTCTTCCCTGGAGACTATTACTATAGGAAGGAGCATTCATGGGTGATGCCTAGAAGCAAAATTAGCTTTGAGGACCCCTTGCCCTTATAGCCACAGAGTTATGTTACAGGGTTCTACACATAACCTACTTTATGGTAATATTGGTTACAATATATTTCTTCCTTGAGATATTACCTGGAAACTGCCTTTATAGGTACTAAAGCCAAAGCTACCTCAAACAATTTTATTTATTTTTCACATTACCTGAATATTCATGTTTCAAAAGTAAAACATAATCCACCCCACAAAGGAAGAGAAACTGCAAGAAATATAAAATGATAGGAAAAAATGTGTGCTTCAGAGTGTCTTCAGATACCATCAAATCTGTATATGAGATGAATTGCCTTCTCTATTGAAAGTTTATTAGGGGCTGGCTAGGTGGTGCAGTAGATAGAGCACCGGACCTGGAGTCAGGAGGACCTGAGTTCAAATCTAGCCTCAGAAACTTAATAATTGCCTAGCTGTGTGGCCTTGGGGAAGTCACTTAACCCCATTGCCTTGTAAAAACATAAAAAGGCTATCAGGAGGGCAGCTAGATGGTCCAGTGAATAGAGTATGGGCCCTGGAGTCAGGAGTACCTGAATTCAAATCTGAACTCAAGCACTTAATAATTGTGTACCTTAGGCAAGTCATTTAACCCAATTGCCTTGCAAAAACAAAAACAAAAGTCTATCAGAGAAGTTGTTTTAATCTTTTCCCCATAGTTGCTATTGCTAGTTGTATTTCCCTCCATTCTATTCTTCCCTATTCCCATTTATTCTATTCTCTCTCCTTTTACCTTGTCCCCTCTCATTTTCCCCTTCTTCTACTCCATTGCAAAAGCTTTTTATTGCCTTTTAAATGAAATAACTTAGTCCATTCTACCTTTTCTTCTACTTTCTCCAAGTACATTCCCTTCTCATCCATTGACTCCATGTTTATAAAATATTATCCTTCATATTCAGTTCCCTCTTGTGCCTTCTCTCTCTCTCTCTCTCTCTCTCTCTCTCTCTCTATATATATATATATATATATATATATATATATATATACATATATATAATGTATGTATATATATATATATATATATATATACACATACTACTAATGCCATTGATAAATGAGAAGATTCATATAAGTTATCAGTATCATATTTCTATGAAGGAATACACATAATTCATCATCATTAAGTCCTTCATAATTTGCCCTTCCCATCCACCTTCTCTATGCTTCACCTGAGTCCTATACTTGGAGATCATACATTCTGTTTGGCTGTGGTCCTTTCATCGGGAAAGTCTGAAAGTCCCCTATTTCTCTGAATGTTTATCTTTTCCCCTGAATAAGAATGTACAGTTTTGTTGGATAGTTGATTCTTGTTTGTAATCCAAGCTCTTTTGTCTTCTGGAATATCATATTCTAAGCCCTGCAAGCCATTAAAGTAGACACTATTAATCTTGTGTTATCCTGACTGTAGTTCCACAATATTTAAATTATTTCTTTTTGGCTGTTTGTAATATTTCCCCTTGATTTAGCAGTTCTAAAATTTGTCTATAACATTCCTGGGAGTTTTTATTTTGGTATCTCTTTCAAGAGGTGATTGGAAGATTCTCTCAATTTCTATGCTACCCTCTTTTTCTAGGATATAAGGACAATTTCCCTGGAGGATTTCTTTAAAAATGAAGACTAGGAGCAGCTAGGTGGCACAGTGGATAGAGCACCAGTCCTGGAGTCAGGCAGACTTGAGTTCAAATCTGGCCTCAAACACTTAAAATTTACTTAGTTGTGTGACTGTAGACAAGTCACTTAACCCCATTTTCTTGGAAAAACAAAACAAAATAAAATAAAAACATAAAAATGAAGTCTAGGTTATTTTCTTGATCATGACTTTCAGGTAGTCCAATAATTTTTAAATTGTCTCTTCTGGATCTGTTTTCCAGGTCAGTTATTTTTCCAATGAAATATTTCACATTTTCTTCTAGTTTTTCATTCTTTTGATTTTGTTTTATTCTTTTCTTGATTTCTGACAAAGTGATCAGCTTTCCTTAGCTCCATTCTACATTTTAAGAAATTATTTTATTGAGGGCTTTTTAGTTTCCTTTCCAATATGAACAATTATCATTTTTAAGACATTCTTCTCATTTTTATATTTTGGACTGTTTTTTTCCCATTTGACCTAAACTGATTTTTAAGATGTTATTTTCATCAGTATTTTTGATATCTCCCTCACCAAGCATCTGACTTGGTTTTCATGGTTTTCTTGCATCACTCTCATTTCTCTTCCCTATTTTTCTTCTACCTCCCTTACTTGTTTTTCAAAATCTTTTTTTGAGCTCTTTTATAGCCTGAGTACAATTCATATTTTTCTTGGAAGCTTTGGCTATAGATACTTTGACTTTGTTATCTTCTGAGACTGTATTTTATTCCTCCATGGTACCGAAGTAATTGTCCATGATCAGATTTTTTTTCTTCTGTTGCTTTCTCATTTCCCCAGTCTATGATTTGACTTTAAGGAAAATGCATTAGCATCTATTTTTCCACTGCATCCCGAGTGCCATGGGAGTTCTGTGTGATTTGTAGCAGAAATCTTCTCTGTGTATTTTCTCTCCCATTGGAATATAAGTTCTGTGAGCAGGGATCCTCTTACTTTTCAATTTCTGTCCCTAGAGCTTACGACAGTGCTGTGTTTTTTTTTTTACCTCATCATTTAAGAAACATGCTCAGTTATAGTTTAAACTATAGTTGTCTGTGTTTTTTATCATGATTTTAGTCTTCATGATCTCATTTGGGGTGCTCTTGACAAAGATAAAAGGCTGTTTTGCCATTTCCTTCATCATCTCATTTTACAGATGAGAACACTGAGGCAAATAAGGTTAAGTGACTTGCCCAGGGTCAAACAGCTATTAAGTATCTGAGGCCAGATTTGAATTGGAAGATGAGTCTTCCTGACCTCCCTGCCCATCACTTGATCCACTCTACTAGCTGCAACACAAATTCCATCAACTAAAGGGGCTTGTACCTAGAGAGGACTTCGTTACTGTTGTTGATTGGCAGGAACAGAGTCCAACTACATGTGATGTATAGATTTCTTGGTTCCACTTTAAACATGTTCTCATGAACATTCAATTCATGGGAATTGTTATTTGCCTGACATGCAAAATGTTATTTGCCTGAATGTGGTAAGAGTTTTACCACCACCTATTTGTTATTTTTCAGAGACATATGGGAAGGGCCATATATAATTTGCATCATAGCCAGAGTGGCCAAGTCAACAAAGAAAACACCAGATTAGGAAATTTTTCAGTACAAAAATGTAATAATTATAGTTAACATTTGTATGGTTCTTTGAAACCTGTAAAGTCTTCTTTGAATTTATCATTGAGTCATGAAAAATTAATAAATAAATTCCCTGAAATTATTTTTTGATCTGGAAATAGCACTATAAAAAATAGCTATCATTTATAGAATGGTACTGGGGGAAGGGGGAGGAATATAGATTGGCTATTCATTTCTTTTTTTTTTTAGGTTTTTGCAAGGCAAATGGGGTTAAGTGGCTTGCCCAAGGCCACACAGCTAGGTAATAATTAAGTGTCTGAGACTGGATCTGAACCCAGGTACTCCTGACTCCAAGGCCGGTGCTTTATCCACTGTGCCACCTAGCCGCCCAGCATATTCATATCTGAATTAGAATCTTAAGAGAGTTTCCAGAAGGAATGTGATGTTAAAGGCCTGCCCCATAGTTGTACACCTACTATTTCCTACAGTCAAGACTTGACAAGTCCACCTGATTCCAAAGTCAGTTCAATAACCACTCTGCCCTGCAGTTTCTCACTTTGTTAAGTTTTAAGGTTCACCAATTTCTTTATGTCCATCTTTTAATTTAATCCTCAGGACAATCCTTTGGAGGAGGTAGTTCAAATAGTGTTGTTTCACTATTGGAAATGAGACTGGAAAACTAAGAATCAGAGAAAGTGAATTGGCTTAGCATCAAAGGTGGGATTTGAACCCATGTCTTGCCTGATTTCTGATATAAAACACTTTCCTCTACTTCACATTATTGTAGTAGTCTACTGCCTAGATAATATGACAAACTAAATCCTACCTAATTCCAAATAAATATATGAAGATATAATTTTAGACATATAAAGCATGTTTAGGCAGAGGAGATTTTGGTAAACTCACAAATCACACTATTTAGATTTCCCCTAACCTCTACCCATTTCCAGGATTTGGCTAGAGTCCTTAAGGACCATGTATTTGGCTATATTTTTAAGATTGTAAATGTTAGTATGCAGAGGCAAAATAGTTGAAACAAATAACATTGGAACCAAACAAGGGGGTACAAGGTTCAAGTATATGCAATGAGAGTTATAAGTTTAAACCCTTTTACAAGAGACTTGTCCAAGGTTCTAGATCTCTTAGAGCCTCAGGTTTTTTCATTTCTGAAATTGAAATAATATTATCTGGACTCCCTAACACAAAAGAGGATTAAATGAGAAAATATATATGTGTTACTTATATGTGGTTCATTACTGTAGTAAGTACAACGATAAACACAAGGTCATCTGGTCTTATGAATTGTCATATGAATTGGTCTGAAGCATAGTTCTGCCATTTACTAACTAGTGGACATCCATAGAGGAGTCACTTAGTCTCTGCCTCTTAGTTTTAAAATGGGGATGAAAATGCTTGTCCCAACTATTTCCTTGTAGTACCTTGCCTATAGTGCCTTAGCTAATATGAGTTGTTTCCAAGATTCCAAGGATTAAAAGCAATAACTTACTAAATAAAAATAATAACACACTTTGGTGGCCTTTGCACCCTTCATTCAAGTATCATTCACTCTACCTGACTCTTTTTTTAAAAGTCCTTCCTTTAAAAATGATTAACCTCATTTTGTAAAAGAGGATATTCAGGCTTCATTGTTTGTTTTCCCCAGGATTACTTAA
This sequence comes from Macrotis lagotis, assembly GCF_037893015.1. Lineage (NCBI taxonomy): Eukaryota > Metazoa > Chordata > Mammalia > Peramelemorphia > Peramelidae > Macrotis > Macrotis lagotis. The sequence goes on from NC_133659.1 coordinate 55,027,727, forward strand.
CTACTAAGTCCACAGCCAGGATTTGAATTAAAAGTTTATTGATTTCAGACCCAGTGTGCCCACCCTTCATTAAATCTAATTACCTCTTGCTTCATCTTTTTTTTTCCCCTTTGCTATCACAGCACTATAGGCTCCCCTCCCCCACCTTGGATGGAGTTTTGTAGAATTACCATAGAATGTAAAGATTATATCTGCAGAGCCAGGGGTACTTTGGTACTGATTTCGTGGAAAAATAAATATGCAACAATTATCTGACTTCAGCTTAATTCCAAGAGGCACAACTCCTCCAGGGAAAATGAGTGATGCATCACTCAATTGTAAGACACATTTCCTGAGCCCAAAGGTTAGTGGTACAAGCTACAGGAAGCCACAAATTTGCCCTTTTCAGCACCAAGGATAGAAAACAATTTTCCAAAGGCCAAAAAAAAACTAATAAAGTACCATACCATCTTAGGACATCCTTCATCAAACTGCCTTCATTTATTTATTTTTCATATAACTCAATTATTGTAGATAATCAGTGATGTAAAATCTATGATGTTCAACCTACTATCATACATGATAAGTTGGATTGAAAGGTTTCCATTGGCTAGGATGAAACTGGAATCAGAACTGCTGTCTGATACTTAGTCTTAGCTCCTTTCCTACCAAAGAAGAGGAGACTATTTTGATCTTTGGATCATTCCAATCTCTTTAATCTCCATTATCTTTATCCATTAATTAATTTCATTATCTTTTATCTCATCCCAGCAAGGTCTCCCTTTGTTTCTCCTCACTGGGCAGGGCTTGGTGAAGTAAAGGACTGGCTATCTCCAAATACCAAAGTTTGCTATAGCCCCTGTCCCCAGTAACTCAGAATGAATCTTCAGATTCCTCTTGGCTTCCACTGCTTGGAATGCCTAGTTCCCTTCAAGACTTGGTCAAGTGCCTCCTCCTAGAGGAGATTTTTCATGATCTCTCCTTCTCTCCAATAACATACTTGTGTACACATTGTGATGATGATTGATGTTTGCTCTTTGTGTTTGAAGACCATGATATCAAGGAAGTGCTGCCATGATGTGCATGTGAATCAGATTTGAGTTAGGGAGTGCCATGCCAAGTCACCAGTTTTGCTTTCTCCTCTGGAACCATCTAGGTCCAATATGACTTAGACTCAATGGAGATGGTCTTAGATGCAAGGAAATCAAGGTAAGTGACTTGCTCAAGGTGATATAACTAGTAAGTGACACAGTGACTGAGACTGGATTTGAACTCAGGTCCTCCTGACTCTAGAGCTGGTGCTCTATCCACTGCATCACCTAGCTTATACTTGTAGCACCCCATGGTTGAATGTAAGCTGCTTGAGGGCAGGGATTATTTCATATGTGTCTTTGTGTCTCCAGGACCCTAAAAACTGTGATTACAAAGCAGATGCTTCATAAAAAATTATTCAATTAAACTGAATTTGTAATATATTTTAGACAAATCCATTCAAATTGTGCCTGCTTCCTATGTAATCACTGACAAAACACTACCTCTCTGGGACTCAAGTTCCCCCTTTGAAAAATGAGGGGTGTTGAAATATTTGGTCTCTGACATTTTCTCTTTTTTTTTTCACAAATGTCAAAATCTTCTTGCACTGATCAGACATAACATTTTGGAGGCACAAGTGAGTCAGAGGCCAATAATAATCATGTACCACTATTATTACTCAAAGCTACTAACAATATGCCACTTCTAAAATAATTATCTAAAAGAGCTTTTTACATTCATTTCATTACTCCTCTCCCCCCCCCCCACAGCAACTCTGTCATAGGTACGAGTTATTAGCTCTATTTTAGAGGTAAGGAAACAAATGCAAAGAGTTGAAGTACCTTGCCTATAGTCCCTTAGCTAATATGAGTTGTTTCCAAGATTCCAACCCAGATCTCTTGAGTTCCAATGAGGCAACTGGATGGCATAGTAGAAAGATCTCAGGGAAATATGATTGTAAATTTGGCCTCAGTTACTTAGTATCTCTGTGATCCTAGTTAAGCCACTTGACCGCTGTCTGCCTCAGTTTCCCAAAATGTAAAATGAGGATAATAATGATAGCATCTATCTCCCGGGGTTGTTGTGATATTCGAAAGAGATTTAATATTTGTGAAACACATGGACAGTGAGTGGATCAACAAATGCTTGTTTCCTATTCCAACTCCATTCTCCCAAATATTGTTGTTATTGTTTGTTTGGCTGTTGGACTGCTCTTTAAAGTTCCTGGATGTAGTCCCTGGGGTTTTCTGGGCGAAGCTACTGGAGTGGTTTGCCATTTCCTTCTCCAGTGTAAGCCCATTTTACAGATAAGTAATTGGAGAACTTACTCACCCAGAGTTAAACAGCAAATTAAGTGTCTGAGTCTAAGTCAGATCCTCTTAAGCTCAGGTTCCATGTCCTACCTACTATAACACTTAGCTACCCTTAAAAATAGCAAACTAAAAATTTTGTAAATATACAAAATACGTTGTACAAATATGCTATTCTGATTAGTCCAAATAATGAATCACATGTAATGGGCACATTTTTGGAATTCACACTGCATATATTCACTAGGTTAGAACCAATTACCATATTTTCTATAATTATAACTCTGAATAATCTGAATTTGAATACCTGAAACTACTTAACAGGATTCATTATTCACAGTAATTAGGATTTGGCTGTATATCATATAGCCTGTCAAGAATCTACTGAGTCCCCCATCCTTATGTCTTCCCATTTAATCAAAAATTTCCAAGGAAAGTATAATTAGGGTAATAAAAGTGCCACTTCAGATGCTATCAAAAGCCCATAAGAGACATCTTGTCCCATTAGGGATATAAACTTAAAATTGAAAAAAATCTACATAAGGCAAGGAGATAGATACAAGCTTTGTTCATGAATTCAGAGAATATTTAACCTCAAAGCTTCAAAGGCTCTCAGAAATCCTCTAGTTCATCCCCCACATTTTATAGGTGAAGAAAACTAAACCCAGAGAAGTTGTCACTGGTCTGAGATCACCTACACAGTAAATGTCAGAGGCAGGATTGGAACCCAGTTCCTCTGGTTCATATCTTTGTACTTTTAGAATCCCCTTGTATCATGAAATCTTTTGCTCTAGTCCTCTTATTTTTATTTAAAGAAACCTCTAATTCAGAGGGATTGATGTTGTATAATTCTCCCAATTTCTTACAGAAAGTCATTGGCAGAGCAAGACTTTAAACAGAGGCTTCCTGACTTCTTGGGTCAAGACTCTTCTTATAGGCAGAAGGAGAAATGGAAAAGCCTGAAGTGGTAGATAGCATAAATATGACCTGAGTGAAACATTCAAAATATCCATTTACCTGGAATCTCTTCCATGCATAGTTTCCATTTCTATGGTCTATCCTGTTCTAAGCAACCTTGTAATAAATGATAATGCATATTTTATATTTATATTTATTTATATTATATATTTTAGATAGTAATAACGTATATTACTATAATATATTATCTCTGTCTTCCCATTTGATCCTCACAATAAGCCTGTGATTCAAATATATGCTTGTAAGATAGATTTATATATTTTTCTTTCTCTTCCTCCCATCCCCCCAAAATCTGGGTTTATATAAACTGAGTTCTAAGGATCTTGACTAGAAAATAATAGCTCATGATTATTATGGTCGTTTTACTGATGAAGAAACTGAGGCAAACAGAGGTTAAAGACTTGTCCAGGGTCATACAATTACTAAGTCTGAATTTGAAACCTGGTCTTTGGACTCATGTCCAACACTCTATCCCTTGTGCTCTCTAGCTTCCCAGAAAGGTGATTTTCTGTCTTTTGCTCTTCCTCAATCTCAGGGAAGACTTTAAAGTTTTCCCCACGTATGGTGACAATGTCAACTAAAACCATATGAACTTTGTTTTCTGGTAACAAATAGAGAATCTTGGGGCAGCTAGGTGGTGCAGTGGATACAGTACCAGCCCTGGAGTCTGGAGTACCTGAGTTCAAATCTGACCTCAGACACTTAATAATTATCTAGCTGTGTAGCCTTGGGCAAGCCACTTAACCCCATTTGCCTTGAAAAAACTAAACAAAACAAAATAAAACCAAAAAACCCAAATAGGGAATCTCCCCATTGTATCAACAGTCTTAGGATGGTGCTGATACAAAGGGGAGATTCCATACTTTGTAGAAGTCCTTAGGATACCTTATAGAGCACGAAAGTTGGGAGGGGACACACTTCCTGATCCAACAGAATTCTTCATTAGACACCTCTCAGTCCTTAAAGAACTCTCTACCCCTAATGAATATAACTTTAAGAACATTCTGAATGGAAAGCCACTCCCTTGAAGGACAAGTGTAGAAACATCTTTATCAGATCTCTCCTTCTGATTTAAGATTCTGTATAAATAAAAATATGCTTCTCCAAAAATTCCACTTTCTAACTGAGCCCCATGCATGGGTATCACAAGTTTCAGGAACCTAATAAATACATGTTTGTTTTCTAAAGATCAAACTCTGGAGGCTAACATGTTAGCCTAATTCTATTTGGTTTTTATTAGGATGAACTCTGGAGGTCAACACATGTTGATTTAGTACTTTATTAAGACCAAACTTATGAAGTCAACAATGGGTAAAAAGGTCCATTACCCCACTCCCAATTTCCCTTGCTCTTCTGCAAAGGCACTCTATTTACAATGGATATTATTAAGTTATATCAGATAGAGTTTCATTTCCTCTACAGAAAGGATAAAAAACACAAAAGGACTGTCAGTGCACTTAAACAAATAAAGGAGATATAAAACAACCAAATAACCCATTAGATTAATTAGACCCCCTGAAAAGCAAAGAGAGTTATACTGAATAAATATTCCCCATTCTCCTCAGACTGGCATCATATGAACAATAGAAATAACACAAAGGGCTGACAAGATCCACATTTCCCGTCCACCCTCTTGGCATGGGTTTTAGTCCCAAAGCTTCAAGATGCATGCTGGTAAATAAATTATCTCCTGGGTAACAGGTACCCTGTCAAACCTGATGTCACCCATGAAGTAACTGCAGGCCTGAAAATGTCCTTCTTCAGAATTTATACTCTCTGAGTTGTACTCAGTAAAGGAAACAGAAAGGGAGAAAAGGTTAGCCAAGAGGTCAAGGTTCATATACTTTCCTCCTAGGTATGCATAAGTATATGTCTCTGAGGCAGCTAGGTAGTGAATTGAATAGAGTACCAGCCCTGAAGTCAGGAAGATCTGAGTTCAAATGTGGCCTCAGACACTTACTAGCTGTGTGACCCTGGGCATGTCATTTATTCCCTATTGACTCAAAAAATGTCTCCTACTGCCTTTTGCTTGTGCTATAAATTACCATTACTCCTCATGGTTGGTATGGGGCAGGAGAAATTCCTTTCCCTATCTTTATTTTACTGAATTCTTGTCTAGAAGTCCAATTCTTACTCTGATAGACTGCATCATGGGTAATTCCCTCAAAAAATATTCTGTTCCAACTGAATGAAGAGTCACTAATAAACTTGGAAGAAACCCTTGGGAACATGTCTAGTTCTATGGCCCCCTAACCAACTTGAAGAGATGATAAACAATCAGTGTATTTATCAAAGGTTGCCCAGTCAACCATCATTTCAGATAGGGCCAGTACTATTTTCAGATTGTCTGTGGCAGTCCTGCCTCCAAGTGCAATGTTTTTTTTTTGACTAAGCCATTCTCAGTTTCTTGTCTTTCCAGCAAATTGCAACCTATATTTCTGCCTTTCTCAGTTCTCCTTGCTTCCCCAGCCCCCACCTAGTACCACTGATTAAATAAATACTTTTTATATTTGATACTAGAGGTAATACGGAACTATTGGACTTTATTGTTAAGGGGGATGATATTGCCAAATATACATTTTGCGAAGACCACTTTGGCAGATGTATGATGAGTGGAGAAATTTGAGGCAGGGAAACTTATTTGGAGACTTGCCATTGCACAGATGAGGATAAGGAAATTAAATTAGATGGTAGCTCTATTAGAGGAGAGGGAGATCATTCTTATGTAAATGTAAAATGTCTGCTAACATTTAATAAGTAGCAACCTGGTAGGCTGGGAGGAAAACTAGTCTGGTTTGGGATCAAGAAGCTTGTCTCTAGCCCTGGCTCTGACAATAATTAGGTATGTGCCTTGAACAAATAACTTATTTGATTTCTTCAATGAACCAGATGATCTCAAAATTTTCAGTAGCATCTCTTCTATGGTGTTTCTTTTTGAATAAAGGACAAAATTCCTTTTTGGTTGAGATTTTTTAAACAAAGTAAGCTCTAATTGGGTATCAGACCAATCAGTCAAATGGATTGAAGTGAATATCTGAAGTAACATTGTGAAGCAAATGTTGGACTCAAAGAAGGTTAACCCTCTGAAAGTAGGCTTATTTTTATTTTTGTCTTTGTTTCTCAGTTCCTTCACACAGTGTCTTCGCATAGTGGGTGCTTCACAAATAATTAATTGTATTGTTTCTTGGGAACTGTGTGAAAGATGGTTCATTTTCTTGACAGAAAAAAGGCAAGGGAACCCATTTTCAATAAAGAGGATGTAAAAACATGCCTTATTAGAAAGCTCACTCTGGACTCCTCTTCCTCCAACTTTTCTCCTGTTAGGCCTTTTTTTTCTCTAATCTACAACCTGCTGAGCCCTTTTTTTTTGGGGGGGGGGAGAGGGGATTTGTGAGGCAATGATATTAAATGACTTGTCCAAGGTAACACAGCTAGTATCAAGTGTCTCAAGTCAAATTTGAACTTAGATTTTCCTGTTTCCAAAACTGGTGTTCTATCTACTGTACCACCTAGCTGTACCTCTGCTGAGTCCTTCTAAAGCAATTTCACTGCTGGCTCTGCACTTCTTAGTTATATGTAAATATTTATATTTATCTCTGCAAGATGGAGATGTGAAAAGAACACTGGACTTGGAGTCAAAAGACTAGACTTTTATATCCTAGGGTAAGTCATTGCATTACTTGAGTCTCAGTTTCTTCCATCTATAAAATGGGTAGGAGCTGTATTGCCTTCCTCACTAGTTTGTTGTAAAGATCAAAGGAGGTTAAGTATGTGAAAACCAAGAACATTTATAAAGCACCACCAGAACCCTTGCAAAAAGAACCATCTTTGATAATGAAAAGCTTGCATTTCACAGGGACATGAAAGTGTCAATAAATGAAAGTGTCAGACAACCATAAATAGCTACTGTTATTGCTACAGCTTTAGGGTTTGCTTGCTTTGCTTTCTGCAACAGATGGCTAATGAAAACTAGTCTACCTACACAGGTGTGTCCTGAAAATCAAAAGAGATGTACGTCAAACCCTTTGTAGGCTATGCAATGATACTGAAAAGTCAAGCTGTTATTGTTTAGGTCTCCCTGTCTCTGCAATTAGCATCAACACCTCCACTTTCAAAATGGAAGCCACTGCAGTCAGTCACAATAAAACCTGATTTCTTTGATCACTGATCTTTCCTCAGCTATTCCTAAAGAATATCCCTTTTCCTGGAATATTCTGTCCTTGCCTCCATTCTCTCTATACCAGTGGGGGCAAAGTCAAATAGAAATGGGGGCTACTAAATCATTAATGAAGATTTCTGTGGTTATATTGACTTAGTTTTAAAATGTAATATCATCTACATTTGTTTTATTTTATTTTTCCATTTCATTAAATAGTTTCCAATTACATTTTAATCTGGTTTTTAAATCCCACTCAGAAATGTTATGGGTCTGATGCAACTGGGAGTGTTTCTACTTACCTCTGTATTCCCATTCTCTGGCAGATGAAATTCTTGACTTGTTTGAAGGTTTGATCCAGGTTTCTTCTCCATAAAGACTTTCCTAATCCTTGCAGATCACCTACTCCTTCACTGAGCAGCCTAAATGATTTCTCCCTCCTCAGATTTCTCAGAGTACTCTGCCTGCAGGCTCATTAACCCCTGATAAGATTGTTATTTCTGCACGCTTCAAATGACCTGTGTCCTATGTTACATATAGGAATTAGATCCGTGCCTTTCTAGGCAAGAGACAAATACATAACTTCCCTGCACCTCACAGTTTTAGAGAGTTGTCTAGCATACTGAGAGATTGATTTATCCAGGATCAGCCAACTAGTTGAGTCAGAAGTAATACTTGAACCCAGCTCTTCCTGACTCCAAGGCTAATTCTCTATTCACTCCCTGATGTTCCAGAGTCTGAACTGAGGCTTCAGTTGAATTGATCTCTGCCATCTGCCAAGATGGACCATAGAGTAAGCTTACAAGACAACACATCTTGCCAACAGAAGGTGATGAACAAATGCTTATTTAATTGCAATGATTGTTTAATTGAGATGACTTAAAGATATGAAATATTTAGTTAATCATCTAGATGACTCAGGTTCAAGATAACAAGCATCCTGATATCTGTATGCATTGGTCTTGTTGAATTTTTCAGTTTTCATCTGATGCTTCATGCTAGCTGATAAAAATCCAACAGAGACAACAGAGCTGAAGCTCAGAATTGTAGAAGTCACAGACCTATCTGTAAAAAAAAGACACATTTCTATATTGGTTCACACACTCCCTCCTCTGGTTCAAGCAGCTGTTCCATCCTGAAACCGTAATTTAAAGGAGAGTTGGCCAGGATGCAGTCTTTTTGGTTGTTATGCTTTTATTTTTGTTTTTTTAACCTTTTTTAGGTTTCCAAGCACACATTTTACTGTCATCCTGTCCTGTGTCCAGGTGTAGCTGATCCATCTTTCCTAGATGAGTTTTATATATATTGTCAAACTAATCATCATCTTACCAGGTTGTCTTTCCCCCTATGAAATCCTTTGCAATATGGCAGGTGTTGGTTCAACTTTTGCACATTTCTATTGAGAAATAAGAGCAGCTTGATGCTTCTTCATTGGAAATTGTGGATGATTGACTTCTGTCTCATCTTTAAAAGTAACAGCATAGGTGATAGGAATTATCCCCCCAAAATAAACCCACGTAATCCTGCTAAGCTTTCCTTCATTCTGCAAATCAAATAGAGACGTACAGAGAATAAATGTCAGAGCTCAGAAGGGACCGGGGACAGCATCTAGTACAGATCCCTCATTTTACAGATGAGATCAGCAGGTGATCGATCATCTATGGAATGACTTCTCAGGTGTCACAAAGCTAGTGGCAGAACCAAGTCCAAAACTGCTTCCCATTTCAAACCTCTTAATCTTTAAATTCTCATCTTTTGAAAAATCATGAAGCCTTGCTTTCCCTTTTCTAGGAGCCCACACATGTTGAATTAGATATCTAGTTGGGGATTGGGGTAAAGTTTTCTCTGGTGTGTTTTTTCTTTCTTTTTTCTTCTCTTGTCTTTATTCCCCCGTTTATCCATTTGGCATTGTTCATGCGTCAGCCTGTCTCTTCCTCATGGCTCTTCCAAGGGTTGGAGGAGGCAGAGGGGAGGGGAACTTGTGCTGCAGTGCTGCCTCCTGATTGGTTGGCTGGGCTGGACCGGACTATAAAAGAACCTCAGACATGTTCAGAAGGAAGACCCTCAGAGGATTCTGACAGCATCCTGCCCGAGACAAAAAGACTCACACAGAAGCTCCAGCTGCTCCTGCCCCGTTTCTCATCTGCACTTAGAAGACAAACCAGAAAGCAAAATGTGCAAAGGACTCGCTGCCCTGCCAGCCACTTGCTTGAGGGGGTAAGGTTGTTTTCATGCATCTATTGGAACAGCTGGGCTCTATTCATCTTAGACTTCTTGTGCAGAGAGGGTCCCAAAAGTCTTGATGCAGTTTTGAGTTCAAACCTGACAGAGTTTGGAGATATCCTGTATTTGCATTCAGTCAGTGCAGCATCTATTTCTTAGACTTTTCTCAAAGACTAGATATAAATACTGACTTAAGGGAAATTCTTTTCTCCTTTACTTCTAATACCTATATGCCACATAGGTCCTTTAGTCATACCTAGAAGACTGTGGGAGAAGTGGTAATCTTATGTCTCAAATGTATCTGTTCCTGTAATATCTATTTCTTAGATTTTTCTCAAAGACTGGGTATGAATAACAACATAAGGAAGTTTTTTTTCCCCTTTACTTCTAATACCTATATGCCATATAGGTCCTTTAGTCACAGTTAGAAGGTTGTGGGAAAAATGGTAATCTTATGCCTCAAATGTATCAATTAATGCAACATCTTATTCCTAGACTTTTCTCAAAGATTAGATATAAATACTGACAAGAGACATTTTTTCTCTTTCACTTCTAATTCCTCTAGTAATAGTTAGAAGTCTGTAGAAGTAGTAATCTGATGTCTCAATGTATCAGTGCAACATCTATTTCCTAGAATTTTCTCAAAGATTAGATATAAATACTGATTTAAGGGATTCTTTTTTCTCCTTTACTTCTAATACCCATATGCTGTATAAGTGGTCCTTTTGTCATAGAAGTCTGTAGGAAAAGTGGTAATCATGTCTTAAATATGTCAAACTCTGTATCATTGTCTTTGAATGATGTTCAATTAGTACTGCTGGTATGTAGATTTCTGATTGCATCTATTTATATGCTAGTAAAGAATGTTGACTGTAGACAGTTTTTTCCCCATTGACAAATCACTTTATCACTATAAAAAGTAAATTTTTGCAGTGAAAATATATATTTGCTGTGAAAAGAGTGCTCTACCTGACTTGACCTTGAGCAAATCAGCTTTTATTCTGTTTATTCCTCTGTAAAAATGATTTAGATTTTAAAGATTTTAAGGTGTAGAGTTGGATGATCTCTGGATTTCTTTCAGTTCTAGTGTCCTAATTCAGGGACTTTATCATTCTATATTTGGGGATCTATATTATGCTGTAGTATCTTCTGGCATCAGTGAAACACTCTACCAAAAAGGATGTTAAAAATTAATATTCATCAAAAGTCTGGTGACTTGCTGTCTTCTGTTTCCTGCAAGACAGATTTGTAGTAAATAACATAGTTGTTTACCTTTGGCAATCACTTGATTTTGCTACCAGAATTTATGACTTAATTAACAACCAATAATCTTGCCAATGCAGGGAGTCCATCGCAGCTTTTCTTAATTAGGGCTCTGGCTAACCATGGCAATCATCTCTTTCTTCCAACAAATAAGTAACCACAGTGTGTTCAGTTGGACTATGGAGTTTTTCAAATGCTCTGCTACTGTTCCTCTGTTAAAGAAAACTTGCTTTAAGACATTAACTTATTTATTTTAATGATGGTATGTTAGAAATTCATGATTGACTTTTATTAATTAACCTGTCACACTCCCCAGTCCTTCATTATTGATGTGATATTGTTCACAGAGCTGGTGTGTGCTGAGGAATAATACTAAATTTTCAAATAACCAGAGCATGTTTTCAAATTTAGTCTCCCTGTCACTCCTTCCAGCTTTTGAAAGGCTGATCCATATGAGGGCACTGTGGCTAAGGGGAGGTTTACCCTGCAGGCATTCAATATAGAAATCCCCAGAAGATTACTTCTTAAAAATGGTTTCATGTTATTTAACCTTTAAGTAGTTTTAGCTGCTGACTATATATACATGCATATATATGTATGTATATATAGCTCTTAAGAAAATGACCAAAGGAATAGCTCTAGGGCCCCTAACTTCAGCATTTGAATGAGTAAATGAATGACTACTGTTACAACTACTATCTTTTCTCCAATGCTTGTTGCCTTATTTTTTTTTAAAAGCAAATTCAGAGCAAGGTCATTAACCAGAGATAGTAACTTTAAATCGTACTGGTAACTAATTCTAGTTTACAAGATACCTCTGGTTCTTAACCTCCTCCCCCCTGTCTTTCCAAGGACAGTTAGAAAGATACCACTGATCTTAGAAAGGGGGCAGTAACATCTGGGTCTATTCTGAACAGATTAGTGCTTCTTCCTTTTATCAGTTTAAAGTAAGTCACTTAAGCATATCTCGGTCTCAGTGAGCATTTGCAAAACAATCAAATGCAGCCCTGTTGGGAAGGAGGTTTACTCTCAGATTAAAAATTAGACCTGAATTCTGTCCCCAGATGAGACAAAAATGTGAGGTCCAGAGAAATTTGGCTAAGGTCTCCCAGCTTTTTTGTAACAATGAGGGCTGGTACCTATGGACATCTCCTACCTTCCTGCCTATCACATTTTCTACTAAACTGTGAATTTCTTCTGTGCATCTAAGTCTAAAATACCATGCTTCTTTTGATTTGCAAATTGTTAATTACTGGCTAGGAGAATGATCCTACATAGAAATGAACTGTTAACCTAGAACAATCAACAGGTAGCTATCTAGGGAACCTAACAAAGTTGATTAAAAAAAAATACCTCCTTGTGGAAATAGGTGTATCCTAGCTACAAATCAATCATAAACTTAAAAACTACTGCTTTTAATTAAAGTAGGTTGCTGGTGTTAATGACTATTCCAACTACTTCTTCCTAAACCCTGTGCCCAGTTCTCCTCCCCCCTTTCTCAATCTTGAATGTACTTGTAATTTCCTTTATGAGATATTTATTAACATGAAAGTGTATGTGTTGTGGGGTGGGAAGAAGAGGAAGAAAACTGTTGCTCTCTTTTCATTTTGAAAGTTTAACAATACCTTCACCCTTTGTCCCCACCCTACTCCCTTTTGAATCTCCTGGCACTGTCCATCCTCCAGCAACACCCCCCCCCCCAAAAAAAAAAGCCCTGGATATCAGAAACACACAGAAAAAACTGAGCAGTGAATTCTTTGTTGGAGATGCAGGAAGCATCCAGTGCTTCCCCTCCCTTTTTCACTCCTTCCCTCCCTCTGGCCCTCCCTCTCTGATAACTGCATTGCCTTTTCCTTCTTGTCAGCATTGCAGTGTAGCGTGTTTGCAGGCAGCCAGTAGCAGGCTGGGATTTCAAGATACTCAATAGTAACTGTACTCTGCAGAGTTATTTTGTCATACATGCAATCACTGCTTCCTTTCCTATTTAAAATATATATATACATGTATACACACACACATTCACAGCAATTATTCAGATCATGTCTGGGTATTTGGAGGTGGTAGGTATTTTCTTCTAGGGAATTCAATAAACTTTATGATTCAAATTCACTATGTTCTTTGGTAGCTACATACTGTAGATAGAAGTAAGAGACTGAGACCCCTGGTTTGCATATGAAAGTCCCTAAGAGATGTGACCCTGGCCTCCAAGTCACCCAGAAAGTCAAAGGCAAAAATAGAAATGGAATCCACACTCCTGGATTGCTCCTTCTCTGTTGCATTCATAGACTAACTTGCATTTCTAACCTTTAGCACTCAATGAAATGTCATTACTAAGTTTATGCCTTTCAATTCTCTAATGATTATTAAGATTCCTTAAAGGAAACCAGAGACAAGATTATCATCTTTTCTCTCTTAATTTTCCCCTTTCTTAGTGCAAAGGATATGAAACATCGCCTAGGATTCTTGCTCCAGAAGACAGATTCCTGTGATCAAAATTCTTCCCATAGCAAGAAAGACAAAGCATCTTCTTCTCAGAGGTAAAGAGTGGTCCCAAATAATGTCACCATGTTCAGACCCTATGATGGACGTTTCATTTCAGAGATCCAGATGGAATCTCAAGAGCTTTCAAGACTAATCCTCTCATTTTACAAATGGGGAAACCAGTGCTATTAAGGTTATGATTTGTCTAAGATCACATGAGGAGTGAGTGGCAGAACTAGAAATTGAACCCAGAATTCTGAAAATAATGTAAGCTGTGTATTCTACTCTGGCATTCAGTACCTGAGTCAGAAAAAATGAGTTTGAGCCTCTTGCTCTGTTATGTACTAGTCAAGTAACCTTAAATATCATTAATCTTCTTACATCGTTTCCTTATCTATAAAATGGGGATTAATGCTTCCATGACTTACCTTTCAATGGGTATTCTAGGGACTTAAGAGTTAGTGTATAGGAAGGGCCTTTGTAAAGACTAGGAAGTTTTGCTAATGGAAGCTATTATTCTTTGTATAATTAGAGCAAGTGAGTCAGTTCACCCGAAGATGTTCAGAATTTATTAGTAAATCTCTTTGTGTTTAAGAAGTTATTACACCTGAAACCTGGCTTTATATTAGCATCTCAGGTTTTTTTTTTTAATTTCAAGATTCAGCAACTGTAGGTTTTATCATTGTTGTCTAAAGAGGAAAATCAAACACGGATATTATTTGTCTTTGGGTATAGAATCAAAAGGATTTGTTGGGGAGAAGGGAATAGGGAAGAAGCATGTCCCAGCTTTACTTTTAGCTAGGATGAAAATGGGGTTTAGATCTTACAGAATATGTCAAACCACCACGTTCAATTATTCTTTCCCTCAATCCAGTTATCTTGCCTCTATCTAGGTTGAGCCATGAAGAAGTCAAGAAGTGGGCTGAATCCTTGGAAAACCTCATTAGTCATGACTGTAAGTAAATTTGTTCTCCATTCCTTACAATGAGGGAGGGACTGAGTATAATTCTTTTTTTAATTTAGATAAATCATAATAACATTTCAATGGAAGTATTTTTATGTAACATATAAATTTTTTCCTAATAAGGGGGCATTTTTGTATGAAGATGGGACCAATGGCCTTTTACTTTGATCTAGGGAAGAAATAATTGAATTGTCAGAAGAAGGATGAGCTGTTTTTAGAGATGGGTATGGGGGGGGTCAAGCTAAGTGACTTCTCAAATTCCTTCCAATTCTAATTTTGCATTGGTCCTATAGAGAATATAGATGTCCTCTCAGCACAAAAACGTTCAGCACTTCTCTTAAGAAAATAGGAATCATCAGAGCCAAAAGTGTGTTAGTAAATGGAAATTCAGACTCTAAACAGTTTGATAAGTTATGAGAAGGTATAGACAAGTTCCTTTTTCTAAGATCAGATGGTTCTGACCAAGCACCTTGTGGAAGGACTCATATCGAAATGGTAGGACACACTTAGAAAATTTGAAAAGAAAAGGTGAAATAAATGCATGCAAAAACTTTCTTGTTTACTTGCTGTTGGAGTCATGTGATTGGAGGATTCTTTTGAAGTCTTTTTTTCCTCCAAAGATAAGAAGTTTTCAATCTTCCAAGACTAAAGATTTTATTCCTTTAGGTAGATTATCACATGCTGCTTGGTAAATCAAAAATTCTTTCCTGTTTCATGATTTTTATGTAGTTTCAAAAAATTTTTTCTTTAAAAAAAGTTCTGTGGACAGACCTAGTAAGGCACTAGGCAAAGATCCTAAAACAAGCAGCCCAAATGTTTCTGATTCCTTCCCCACTCTCATTTCCCAAGAAGGGGAAAAAAGTCTGATATATCAACCCCAGAAGCAAAGATGTCCAACCTTAAGTGCTGCCAACTAATAGACACCTTGGGGTAATGCTTCCTTCACCAATCTGGTCCTTCAGCTTTGTCATAAATGCAGTAGCTCGCAGGAGGAGCCTAACATGATAAACAGAGGGATGTTACCTGTTTTATTACAGGTGGTCTGGCTGCTTTCAAAGCTTTTCTGAAGTCTGAATACAGTGAGGAGAATATTGATTTCTGGGTCAGCTGTGAGGAGTATAAGAAGATCAAATCACCTAGCAAACTCAGCCCCAAGGCCAAGAAGATATACAATGAATTTATCTCGGTCCAGGCAACTAAAGAGGTGAGTATCTATGGCACAGTGCTGTCTTGGAGAGATGGAGAGAAGAAGCTAGGGAAGGGGAAGTGGTAGCTTCTCCAAGTTGTAGTGCTTGACCTGTATCTTTAATTACAGAAAAAAAGGTAGAAAAAGTATATAGAATGTGAAAATTCTTTTCCCTGCTTCCAAGTCATACTTTTTCTTGAATCCCATTTATCTTTTGCCCAAATTATCTGAGTACTTAAGATTCTATTTTTCTATGTATTTGTGTATGTGTCTCAGCTAGCTCTCTGGAATTATTCTTCCTTATGAATCCTACAGGATGATATGTCATAACATAATTTTTGTTCTTTAACCCCAAGGTGAACTTGGATTCCTGTACACGGGAGGAGACCAGTCGGAACATGCTGGATCCTACGATCACCTGCTTTGATGAAGCACAGAAAAAAATCTTCAATCTCATGGAGAAGGATTCCTATCGCCGTTTCCTCAAATCCCGATTTTATCTCGACTTGGTCCATCAAGCCAGTGGCAGCTGCTGTGGATCAGAGGACCAGAAAGGAGCTAAGGCCACCTCTTTGGACTGTCCTTTGATCTCCCAGTGTGCCTAAACCCCAAGGGGAGGGGAAGGGGAATGCTTCCAAGACTCTCATCTGGAATCCACTAAGGCAAATTACAGATCTGTATTATTAAGCATAAATGCTGTAAACAAGTAGTAGCCTAGTGTCCACATCATGTCCTCATGACAACACTCGCCATCTCAGCCACTGCAGGCATGTGCAATGGTTCATTCACCTGTAGATGTACAGTTTCAGTGTTTAAATGTCTGTTTTGGCATTCATCAGGGCAGGACCCTCATCCAGGTCCCCTTTCCCTATGTGCCCTTTCAGGTTGCGTCAGATTCTCTAAAACTCATTTTCAAGGCCTTAAGAGCTTTCCATCCAGCTCTTGGATCCAGGGCTGACTGCCCTACATTGTGTGGTGTCCATATTTGCTTATGTATCTGTTAGTCGATGCTTTATGCTGTAGATTTTATCTGAGGGTGCCCTATATCATATATGCAGACACAGTTCTAAGAGGAGAAAAAAAGGACCCTAGGTGCTCAGAACTACAGTGTGAATGTGTATATGTGAATATGTATGTATGTGTTTACATGTGCTTGTCACAGGTTATCATTGTGCTTTTGTCCTCAATTTGAATGGAGAAAATCATAACCACCCTTTCCCCTTTGCTAAGTGAGCTTAGAAAGTAACCTTCAAGAAACTGCATGCTGAATTTTTAATGAACTCCATGAAGATAGACTGAAATGTCCTCTAACTTATCCTATTGGACAGATGGAGCAGAGGAAAGGTATGAACATTAGACTTACTGACCTCTTACTATGCCTTACTACTCTTCTGTGGAGTAGTAAGGCCACGAAGTCCATGAAGCCCCATGTGGTTATTTCTCTTAGTCACCAGACTGCAAGGGACTTGTCTAGGATTCCCTTTGCACAAAGCTTTATTAAGCACACAGATGGTTTTTTGTGTTTTCTTAAATGATGATACTGGAGATAGAGAGTGAGATGTATTGGGACTTAGAGAAAAAAAAAACAACAGCCTCAGGTCTTTGCAAACCTACTTACCCAAAGTGTTCTGTCCAATCCAAATTCAGCGGTCAATCTGTTAGATCCAAATGATGTTGCAGAATTCAAAATACTCTTTCCCACCTCTGTATAAGATACTCTCAACATTTTATTTCATTCTGGTTACAGTGCACATTTAATGAAAAGGAATTTTAGAGCTGAGAGGAGCCTGTACCTTCCCATTTATAAAGCCTGGTCAACTTAGTTTATAGTTGAGGAAAGTGAAGCCTAGAAGAATAGAGTGACTTACCCTATCAAATAAGATAATATATGTGAAAATGCTTTGTAAATATAAAGTGCTTTGTGAATGTAATTTTATTTATTATTATTATGATGATGAATTGTTAATCTCATCCTCCTCTTGATCCCTCAGCTAGTTCTTACCTACAATTGCTGTAGGTTTGGTCAAAAAGTTTCAGTTTTATAAAAGTTTTATAAAAGAAATGTAAAGTGTTTTGGGGCATCCCCAAATCCCCGAATGAATTGTCTTTGGGAGTTTGGAAACTTTGATTTCCCCAGTTCCACTCCCCCGCAAAACCTGCACACAAGGTCTGGCCCTGAACTATTAGGAACATGGCAGGATCTTAGATCACAGGGCAAGTAAAAAATGGCCACAGTTGGCTACTGCTTTTTAGAATCTGAGGGCAGGCTGAATACTTGAAGATTTCTCATTTTTGTTATTTATGACTTTGTTTTATACAATGTTTATTATTGTGATGTTTTCTAAGTCAAGATGTTGTGTCAATTACCTTTGAATGGTTGGCGCACTAATTTTCTTCTCATTCTCCCGGAGTTGCCATTTTAAATATGTAACCATATGTGTATATATTCACATGACTATTTTAAAAATCTTTCCCAAATTTTCATATGCACAAGCACATTTTTAGCCTCTGAGTCACTCCCTCAGACTGTAAGATGAAAGCAAGAGAATAAGAATGTGCCTCTGTGGGTGTCCATCTAATACAATTTTGTATTAGACAGATGGGTTCTTTCCATTGTATCTTCCTCGTATCTCTAGCTTTCACATTCCCACTTCTCTCTTATTCTCCCATTCCTGAAGGATGTCCTTTGGATTCTCCTCTGACCCTCATAATATCCCTGCTCTGATTCCTACCCCTCTCCCTACTCTATGTTGGACTCCAGGACTAGAGTCTCAAACTTAAAAATTAATCTGGTTTGTTGTAGTATAATCTTTAGCTGGTACTTGGTGGGTACTAGAGACTGAGAGATACCCAGGAGATCATCCAGAATGAGAAGTAAATTATTTTATGTAAGATTTTTAGAAGTTGACTTTTTTTTATTTTACCCTCAATTCCAGACTCCATCTGGCATAGTGAGCTTGATTGCCAGTGATCCAGGCAGAGACCACACCCCAAACTGTGCATGATCTCCCTTTGTGCTGTGCAGCAAATAACATACAATTCAATGCTGATGCTTCCAGTGGAAAAAACAATAACATATTTTATTAAGGATGAATAAAAGCTTCATACAAAATGTCTGCTTATTAACATATGAATGAGCTGTGATTGGGGATGGTATTATAAATTGGAAAACCAAGAGGGATGCAAACACTCACCTACCCTTTTCACCTTTACATTACATTCTGTGCCAATATTAGCAAAAGAAAACAGAAACCAAATCCCTCCCACCCTTCAGCAGTCACTGACGGCTGAAGGATTAAGACTAAATATTCTACCAAATATTCATCTAGACATTTTTATGAGCTGCTCGTTAATTCCCAGAATAGGAGGTTAAAGATTATACCTATATCTCCTCCCCACTCATGTAATGTTAAGAGGGGTGGGGGTGGGGTCAGTATTTAGATATTCACTCAAAACAGTTTGAGATTATTCCTTTCTCACTGTTGTTCTTCTCTCAACAATTGTAGAACGTTGGGTACTACTCTCCTAAGTCAAGGGCCCTTACCATAGTCAATCCCTTTCTTCCTCCTATATAAGTCATAGAATCTGAGAGTTGGAGTTATTAGACCCATTAGAGTTGCAACCATAAGAAAATACACATTTTGTATTAGAAAATATAAAGAGAAAGTGAAAAGGGATGTGGGAGAAAGAAAGAGATAGAGAGGGAGAGTATCAATTGATTCATGGTTTATAATAAGATGAGAATATTTTTCTCCAATGTATATAAAGACAGTTGAAGGAGATATTGGAGTTCTGAAAACTTGGTCAGGTCTCCTAGATGCCAAAGTCATACACTGTATCCCAAGCCATCACCTTGACTTTTGACCTGCCGTTGAACTGCAGTGATTTAGGAAGAGAAAATGAGACTGATTGTGCAACCCTGCCTCTCTTAAATCTAATTCACCTTTGATGTCATTGGTCTTCTTTGTAAATGAAGGATGAACAATATCACAGTACCAGAGACTCTTGTGAGCACTGTGAATATAGAAATAATAAAGGAGCTTATATTCTATTCAAGAAAAGACAAACAAGAGAGCAAAAAAAAAAAAAGAAGCTAGTACTGGTTCTAGCTTGGGGGTAAGATGAAGAAGTAGTCCAGAGTTTGAAGCAGAGCCAGGTTAGAAATGAAAATGGCAACCATGGCAATTTTCTGCAAATAAAAGTTTCAGAGGAGAAACTAACACATTGGAATGGAATATGCCACAAGAGTGGAGGTGATAACATTATAAGAAGGCTGAAAGATCATTCAATATAATCATCTCCTTTTACATATGAGAAAACTGAGCCTCAGAGGAACCACAACAGGCCCAAAGACACACAGAGCCCTGATTTTAACCCAGGCTTTCTGAATCTCAATCCAGAGTTCATTCCATCATGCCAAATATTGCATCCCAATATTAGTAATAGTCCTCCTTCAGTAGTGAAGACCATGACATCAGGAAAGTGATATTATACCATGACTTGCACATAAGATTGATTATAGTGGGGAGGCGTTGTGGAGAGCTCTCATTCTCACTATCCCATGTGAACCAAAGGACCAGACATGATAAGATCAGGACAGTTGGTGGTGAATGGAGGAACTTGATCTCTTAGAGTCAGGTCCTTTCCATATCACTGAGGTTCTCGAGTGATCCAATAGCGTTGGGTGACAAACTTTCGACAGGTAAAGCTAATCAATCTCCTGATGGCCTGATCATCAATACAGTAACTTTATAGTGACAAACTTTGTACAGTACAGGAAAGCTAACTTGTCTCTTGATTCTTACAAAATGAATGTCTTCTGTAATCCTGCCTCACGGGGTTGTTTCATATCAAGCATTTTGCAAACTATAAAGCACAATATACAGAATAGCTATTTCTATGATATTATAACTTCCAAGGGTTTGACCATATTTCTATATAAATGACTCACAAATGTATTAATCTAACCTTCATCTCTCTCTCTTGCCTTTTAGGATTTATATTACCATTACTAGACATCTCAACCTAGCTATCAAACACATATTACAGCCTCAATATATATATCAAAGCCCAAACTCATTATCTCTCTTATCTAAATCTAGTTCTCCCAATTATTTTGTTAAAAACACAATTATTCTTCTAGTTATCTTGTTTGAGAATCCAGGAGTCGGCCTATACATTTAAAAACAACTTCTAATCTTTTTTTAATATTTTCATTTTTACCTCTTTAACATCCATTACATTCACCCTCTTCTCTCCATTCATTTTTGATTCCTCATGCCTCTTGCCCAGAATATGGAATAGCCTCCTAATAAGTTCCCCTCCAATCCATGGTTTATGCAGCTGCCAAATTAGTATTCCTGATGAACAGCTCTGGCCATGTTACTCCCAAGACAGGACATTTCAATGACTTTCTATTGCCTCTAAAATGAAAAACAAACTTTGTTTGGTATTTGAAAACCATTAAGCTCTGACTCCAGGATATCTTCCCAGGCTGATTACATATGCATTCTATGACCCAGGCAAACTGGACTGCTGGTGTTCCTTGTACACAATATCCAATTTCCTGTGTCTGTGGCTTTGTATGGACTGTCCCCTTGATTGAAATGCATACCACACTTGTATACCTATTGATCTTCTTATGCTTCACCTCCACCTCTAGGAACTTCCAGCTCCCTTCAAAGTTTATCTCAAGGGGTGGCTAGGTGGCATAGTGGATAAAGCATCGGCCTTGGAGTCAGGAGTAGCTGGGTTCAAATCTGGTCTCAGATACTTAATAATTACCTAGCTGTGTGGCCTTTGGCAAGCCACTTAACCCCATTTGCCTTGCAAAAACCTAAAAAGCAAAAACAAAGTTTATCTCAAGTGTTGAAGGAAGGGAAGGAAGTGAGGAAATGGAAAGGAAAATGGAAAACAGTTTAAAAGAGAGGCCAACATCTAGGGAATGGTTCTAGTGCTGAGGCAAAAAAATCATTTCTGCACTCAAAGGAATTTATAATCTAATAGCTTTTATCCTGTTGGCAATAGGGAACTACTGGAGTTCATTGTCTGTGGGAAATGTGTGACATGATCAGACCATATCTCATTTTGATGTCCAATATTGGTAGCATTGACAAGCTGACCCAGTATAGCAGCCACTGATGATCAGGGCTACTTATCTTGTATGTAAATGACAGACTTTCAAGGACCAATCAACATATTTGAAGGCAGATAGGTGACCCCATAGTGCCTGGAGTGCTAGTTTTGGAGTTAAGAAGACCTGAATTCAAATTTGGCCTCAGATAGTCACCAGTTGTTTTATATGGGGTAAGTCACTTAACTTTATTTGTTTCAGTTTCCTTATGTGGAAAATGAACAGGAGAAGCAAATGGCAAACCACCACCATATTTTTGCCAAGAAAACCCCAAATGGGACCAAGAAGAGTAAGACATAATTGAAATACCTCCCCAACAATAACAAAAAATCATGGAAGAACTATATCACCCTGGCCCCATCTCCCCTCTCCCTTTTTTTAATCATAATCCTGACAGAAGGAATAGAGAGTCAGATAAGTTCCTATCTATTCCTTTTTAGAAGCACCTGCAGAGCTAGGCTCAAGTCTAGTTAATGAACAGGTCTGGTTATCCCAGAACCATGGTTAAAAATCTCTATTTTGACTAATAGCTAGAATTTATGTTGTTTTGAGGTTTTCAAGGTGCTTTGCAAATATCATTCCTCAATCCTCACAATAGCCCAGAGTAGATGGTATTACTCTTATCAGATTGCACATGAGGAAACTACTAAGGGGAACTTCAGCTAAGTGACTTGCCCAGGGTCATATAATTAGTGTCTGAGGATTTGAACTCTGGAAGATAAGTCTCCCAGATCTGCCTCTATTTTTATCTGCCTCTATCATCTTTTAAGGACAAGAAAATGTATTTTGTAATTCATTTCCACATATTTTTTGCTGTTCCCAATAGACTATAAGGGCAGCAATTTTTAATGCTAATTTTTTTATTTTCTTTCTAAAAAATTATTTTCTTTGTATTTCCATTATCTGTCTAGCAAGCACAGCATCTGGTATATAGTAGGTGCTTAATAAGTGCTTATTGATTTGAAATGTAAAAAGTAAGGTTTCTGACCAATAAACTATGAACTTTCCCTATGAGAGTTGGGCAAAGGCATTTAGAATTATTCAGTCTAGATAACACTCATTCTCTCCACCTCCAATTTATTCTTTCTAGTTAATTGTTAGTACTTAACTAACCAGCTATACTGGAAGAAGGAGGAAATGGAGCAAGGTGAGCTTTACAAAAATAGGATGCCAGGTCAAATACAAATCTAGGATCTGGAGAATTTATAGCTAGAAGGTTCTTAGAGATCATCAAGACCAAGTTCCTTCATTTACAGCTGAAAAAACAGACAACGAGATATTATTCAACTTCTTTTGACTAACTGAGCCAGAATACAAATCCAGTTTTTCTGCCCCAAATCCACTCCCCTTTCTGTTATGCCCACAAACTCACATATCTGACTGATCTAGGTAAGGAAGGTTTTGGAGTTGAGTCTGAGAACAAAACCTGGAAGTGGAGGTGATATCCAAAATGGAGCAAGACTAGTCCAATATCAGCCAACAGAGATGTTGGAGACCAAGTATCACACTTGAGGAATCTGAGACAGCAACCTTTGAGTTCAGAAGCATGCTACCTAGCCTTCATTTTCATGAAGCTGAATTAAGAATTACAACTGGAGGGGGAACTATACAATTTCATGAACTGAACTGAGAAAACCAAATTAAGGCAATTGAAGGAGGGACTTGAAAAATAAAGAAAATTAAAATAAAGCATAAGTATCAGAGGAAAGTAGCAGACTTCCACTTTTTTTTATGCACCATTCCATCACACCCATGATACCAATTGACTGGCTTTTATGGCACTTGACAACACTGATAATATGCTAGCAGAATCAGCATCCAAATGATTTTGGACACATGGATATTTGAGTCCAATCTAAGAAGAGAGAGTATACTATGGAATAAATATAAAGTTTTTTTACATGCACTTGAAAGGATCAAATTCATAAGATTAATATAGGGAAAATCTGAAAAATGATTTGACATTTTTCTTGACAGCAAGCTCAAAATGGGCCAGTGGTGTCATTTGGATGGCAAAAAAAAATGTTAATGTAATCTTGTGCTTCATTAAGAGAGGTATAACTTTTAGAAACAAGGAAATAATTGCCCCACTGTATTCTGTCCCAGTCAGAGTCAGACCATATCTAGTGTACTATGTTCAATTCTGACTGTCATATTTTGGGAAATGCATTGGTAAGCTAGAATGCATCTAGGAGTGGAGCAAAGTAGGATGGTGAAGGGACACTAGTTCATGTGATATGAGCATCAACTGAAGGAACTGGAAGTGTTTAACCTGTAGCAAAACAAAAAATACAAAGTAGAGGCATCATAGCTGTCTTCAAGGATTTGGAAGGCTATCAAATACAGAGAGACTGGACTTGCTCTGCTGGACGCCCAGATCCAGTAGTAATGGGTGAAAAAAGTAAAGGGGCAAAATTAAGATTGAGGTCAGGACAACATTCTTGACAGTTAAGGAGGAAATGCCTGCCTTAGGACATAATGGAGTCTTTCTCCCTGAACGTCTTCCATCAAAGGCAAGCTGACCACTTATCAAGTGTGTTTCTTTAATTTTTATTATTTAATTGTTGATTTAGGGAATAAAACAAACATTTCTATAACAAAGTATACAAAAAGATAATTGTATCTGAAAATACAAATTTATTATGTGCCTCACATTATTCCTTTTAAATATGTAACAAAAATATCAAGTAAATTTTTTTCCTTCCCTCCTCTTCCTTCCTAGAAATGGCTACCATTGGAAACAAATATATAAATATATATAATATATATAACATATGTAATGTATACATATATACATACACATATATGTGCAAATTATATACATATGTATACATATATGTATATATGTTTGCACATATACTCATATATACCTGACACACATACATTTATATATGTAAAAATCATACTCTAAATACTTCTTTTTATCAGTTCTTTTCTCTGGATGCAGACAGCATCTTTCTCCATTATGTCCTTTCTTTAGTAGGAACTCTGTGGTCACAAAATCTCTTCCAAACAGAAATTTTATGATTAGCTTATTAGAATTCTGTGATTCTCATCCAGGCTCCAGATGTTTGACCTCTGTATTTTGCTGAGCCAAGTTTGCTAAGAAATGACTTGTCTTACTGTGATAATCCTATTTTCTGTTGGCAGAAGAATGGACTAGGCTTTTCTATGCTACAACTTTTCTTTTTTTTTCATTTCATAAAATTTTCCATTTTACATATTCTCTGACTCAATAGTACTTTTTTGTATGTGTGTACACTGCCATCACTTCCCTCCCTCTCTCAAAAAAGAAACCAGAAAAAGTGGTGTTCTGACTTTTTAGATTATGTTGTTTCTTCATTGATGAAAGCAGAGGTCTAAAGGGAAGCAAGGTCATACAAGTACTGTGGAAACTGCACGCAGCCAAGACTCAAAATGGAAACCAGAGGATTGCTCCAGGATCCGGTCACGTTGCTCCCAGCTTTCCCCATGAGGATGTCCAGCTGTCATGATGGCGCTGGGGTTAAGGGGAAACAACTCCAAGTAACGGTCTGGTCAAAACAACAGGATGTCCAAGTCCGTACTGATTGAGACTGTGGGAATCAAAGATGACCTTAGAAAGCAACTCTCTAGGGTTGACCTCAAGGGCATTGCTTTGTCGGGGGAAAAAAGGAAAAGTTTTGCTCTTAACTTTAAAATAAATAAATAAACAAATTTCAGTTGTAAGATTCCTAGCTCCTCTAAGCTATCTGTCATTCTTTCTGGAGTCATTTTCTCTCAGGACTATATATATATCCATGATATTTCCTTTCAACAATGCCAAAGTATTGATATGACAAATTCTGGTGTGACCATGTTCAATATGATGCCTGCTTTTTGATGTTCAGTTCTGACTTCCATATGCAAGCACTAGCTTTGGGGGTGCTCTTCAGGATAACTCTTTGACATGCTCACTCAATCTCAATGAAATGTCCTCCATCTATCTCTCTGTTAACCCTTATAGGAACTTTGAAGAAAGAGACTTCAGTTGAATGATAAGAACAGAGGAATTGGAGATTCAAATGAGAATGATTTCCTGATAATGACCTATCAAGTAGTTAATACAGTACTCATTCTTTCTATTTTAAATATGAGGAAATTTAGGATCAGAGAAGTTAAATCACTTAAGGTCCCTTCTCTGAATACAGTTTAATTTGCCAATGTCTTTCTCAGGTAATGCAGCCTACAATGGATCACAAGATTCAGTCTGGGATCTGACTAGGGCAGAATCAGACATTAAATACTACCCTCTAAATGAAGATTTCTTAAAGGGCTGTGTGTGTGTGTGTGTGTGTGTGTATGTGTGTGTGTGTGTGTGTGTGTATACCTCAGAATATTTTCAAATACATGCAATAACATGCAAGGGACTTGGAAGTAAACCAATATTATTGAGATACAATGATATAATTATAAATGATTTTTAAAAACAAGTTCATAGGCTATGAATCTCTACTTTAACTTGTGATGGAAATGCCATCCACATCCATGGAAAGCACTATGGAGTCTTCACATAGATCAAAACATACTAATTTTACTTTCTAAATTTGTTTTTTGTTTTTTCTTTCTCATGTTTTTTCCCTTTTGTTCTAATTTTACTTTCACAACATGATTAATGTAGAAATAAGCTTGACATAATTGTGCAGATATAGTCTATCAAACTGCTTGCTGTCTTGACAAGTAGGGAGGAGAGAAAGAAAAAAATTTGGAACTCAAAGTTTTACAAACATGAACATGAAAAAGCACCTTTGCATGTTTTGGGAAAAATAAAATACTATTAAGATAAAGAACCCCTGCTTTCAGTTTATATTAAAAATTAATAATCACTATTTTGAGTTCATAAATTCAACCACATTTTGAATCTATCTAACTTTAGAGTCATACTTTCCATCTTACCTACAATCATGTGTGAGGGAAAAAATTTAGTAAAAATATGTTGATGGCATCTCAGTCTAGTAACTCTCTTAATACAAGAAATGATGTTAGTCTTCTATGATCTATACATATAAATATAATTATGAAAATTAATAAACAGTAAAATTTAACAAATAGATATATGGTAAAATTTATAACAACTTTTGATATAAATATTTAGTTTTAAAGTTTAACAAAGCACTCTCTTCATAACAATTAACTGAGAGAAGCATTCTTAACTCATTTTATAAATAAGGAAAGTAAAGTCAGTCATTTACTAAAGGCTACACAATCTACAAGGTAAAGCTAGTCATTATACAAACACGTGTCTTGTGATACCAATATCTTTCCACTAAACCTTTTTAAAGGGACTATATCTAGGCAGTTCACTTGCTTGGGGGCATATTAACTTCAGTATTCTGAGAAAAGCAATAGTTGAGTGTTCTGAGAGAACAGTTGCTGATTCACTTATGACAGGCTAGTGAAGTATCAACTACCATTTACTAAGAAAGAAAAGAAGTGGAAAGGATAGTCTCCATTCTCTTTTATTACTTGTTGGAAGGGAGAAGGTAGGAGAAAAGGAAAAAGAGACTGAGAAAGTAAATGAAAGAGGAGATATTCCTTTGCCTTGCCCCTGTTGTGAATGAGTGAAGGTTAAAAGGAACATTGCCAAACTAGCAGAGTTGGATAGACTTTTGCCAATAGGAAACAGTTTTTTTTTCCATTTCTTAAAAGAAGGCCACACTCCTTCAGTCGGAGGCATCATCTAAGCCTGAAGCTGGAAGTGACAGATAGTTATCCTTCAAAGAGTAAGTTTAGATGAAAAGAGGAAGGAGTTTTAGTCATTTACTGAATCAATATTGATGCCAACAGTTTCAGAATTATAAGTTGCATTCACCACATATATTCCATATACATAAACCATTTCAACACTTATGTGTAAACTCAGTTTCCCCATGGAAAACGTGATTTGATGTGAAAGTATGATTAAGATTCATGATTGGGATATTATGTAAATATGTGTTTACTTTGCACTTTCAGTCAATGTTTTGTTTAACTACCAGTGGAAAATTTTTTTTATAGGAAATATACCAGTAAGAGTTCCTGAGACAATGCATAGTTGAGTCAACAACAAATATCAATTAAGCAGCTAATACGTGCCAGACATTATGTTAAGGGTTGGGGTATGCAGAAAGGCAAAGGACTGTTTGCTTTTCAGAAACCTACAGTAGAATAGTGAAGACACCATGCAAGCAAGCATGTAATTATAAGCACTAGCATTACAGGATAAAAATGATGTATTTGGAGTAAGGAAGATATGAGTTCAAATCCAACCTCAGACATTTACCAGCTGTGTTATCCTGAGCAAGTCATTTAATTTATCTGCCTTAGTTTCCTCATCTACAGATAGGAATGATATTTAAATTTTCCCTCTCTCAGGTGATTCAGGATCAAATGAGAGACTATTTGTAAAGTACTCTGCAAGCCTTAAAATGTTATATGAATCATCATCATCATCATCATTATTATTATAATTATTATTATTATTACTCCTTGCATTCATAATGATTACCCCTAAGACCCTTAAAGTAATGAATGTAGAAATTTTCCTACTCTGGGAAAACTCCAAGCAGCTTGTAGGTAGGTCAAAAGGAAACAAGTTAAAGAGAGAGAAAACAAATGTGTCCTCAAAAGGGCAGAAGATTGGTTGGAAGATAGAGAAAGATCATGTACTATATTACATCAAGCACGTACTGTACTTCAAAAAATGTGTGTAAATTGCTTTGTGGAATTAAAATCCTTATATAAGAATTGACTCAACATTATCATCATCATCTTCATCCTCATCCCATGCTGCCTTGTGAGTCTTGTTTTACTTTT
The DNA here is from genome assembly GCF_037893015.1 of Macrotis lagotis. Classification (NCBI taxonomy): domain Eukaryota; kingdom Metazoa; phylum Chordata; class Mammalia; order Peramelemorphia; family Peramelidae; genus Macrotis; species Macrotis lagotis. The sequence continues at coordinate 55,056,245 of NC_133659.1, forward strand.
AGAATGCTCACAAACCAATGCCTAAAATAACAAGCTCTAGAATTTTGCAAAGAACTGAAGATAAATTTGTTGGTTTATAGTTTAAAGAACCCAACTTGAGATGTGGGGAAGAACCAAATTTAGAAGTGGGAATCAAAATGATTAACACCAGCCTTTTCTCTGGAAAAAGATTTGTGGATACAACTTGGGAAATGAAATCAAGCAAAAGGGTGAAACATCTCTCTGAACCAATAATGTAAAAAAAAAGATTTATTGGATAGGATGGGTAGAAATTAGAGGGAAACTCATTCCCTCCTCTGCATCATTCTGCTCATGTTGTGTCTCCCTGAAATGGTTGCATCCTTTCTCTCTCTCTCTCTCCTTCTTTCATGGAATCATAGAATCTCAGCAACAGAAGAAATCTGAGACTCTCTGTTCAACTCTTAGATAGATAGAGATAGATAGATGATAGATAGATAGATATGTATATATGTAAATCCCCTTTATAACACCCTTTATTGGTGTTCACTCTTCATTTGAAAACCTTCATAATGAAAATCATCTTACTAAATCAATCTATTCCTCCGAGGAATTGTTCATAAGTTGTTTTTCATAAGTTTTGTTCATAAGTTTTCCCCCTTATATCTAACTCAATTTTTCTCTCTCATTCCTAGTCATGATTCCTTCTTCTACTCCCTAGGTCAAGATGAGCAAGGTTGATGCTATTTAACATACAATCCTTCAAATATTTTAAGGACATGTTATCATAATCACTTTTCCTCATTCCAAATTTTCTTTTCTTTTTTTTTTGCAAGGCAATGGGGTTAAGTGACTTGCCCAAGGCCACATGGCTAGGTAATTATTAAGTGTCTGAGGTCGGATTTGAACTCAGGTACACTTGACTCCAGTTCCAGTGCTCTATTCACTGAACCACCTACCTGCTCCTCCAAATTTTCATTTTTCAGAAGAAATTTCTCAGTTTTGTCAACTGCTCCTCAGATGTCATGGTCTCAGGTTCCATTGTCATCTTTATTTACCACAAGGTATCCTTCAGCTTGTAAGGTCCTAATAATATGATGCTGAGATCTTCAGATGTAATCTGACAAGAGCAGAAGACAGCACAGCAATCTTTTCATCTCATTCATTCTGGACACTGTGAAGAGTTCATCCAGTGAAATATTGCTCATAGTTCATGGCTTAGTTCACTTTCCAAATGACTCCATTGAGCTTTTGTGTGATCTCTTTAGCCTTGATTGATATTTGAACTCAGATTTTAGAGCTAGAAAGAACCTCTGCAACCATTTAGTTCATTCCTTTATTCTTTCCTCCCTCTTTTAGCGCTCGAAGTCTGTTACTCAGATCCTACCTCCGCCATTTCCTATCTGTGTGAGCCTGGGCAAATATCTTAAACTACCTCTCGTGAGTTTGTTGCCTCATCTGCCAAATGGAAGTTTTGGACTAGATGGTTTCTTAAGTTGCTTTGATCCTATTATCTTATTTTTTCTTATCCCCGGCTGCATTAAGCTTCAAGTCATACACATATCTAGTGCTCAATATATACATATTGGGTAGGGGAAAGAAAGAATAAATATTGTTGTGAGTTAATTCCAGGCAGGTATAAGAGGGAGGGGATTTCCCTGAAAGTTGAGAAAAGTAGAGAAACAAAAATGGACAAGTTAGAAAATGAATAAAGGTAATATATTTGATAAGAAATATTATGGGAGGGAAAGTATGAGCCAGTCATTTGCTGTTCAAATAAGTCCACTGACTTCCCAGTTAAATAAACACATTAAAAAGACTTCAAACAGTGGACTGAGATTACTGGGGTTGCTAGGATAGCTTAATTACTGCAAAAAGGTCTGCAAAGACCACGGAACATTAGGAAAGAATGCCCCAATTAAAAGCGGGAAAAATAGCAAGTGAAAGATTTTCCAATACTTCCAAATTCTCTTTTCTTAATAGTCCAAAAATAACCTAGAACCGTGAGTTGGGTTTTCATGGATTTGGTTCAGTGTTGGAAGCAGCATTATAAAAATCATAGCTCTTTCAGGCATATTTAGTTCATCTACACAGTAGTTGAAACAAAGAGCACTTAACTCCTGTGCAAGCCTGCAAAGTGACAAAGAATATTAGTCATGGAAAGTCTTCATTTCAACTCACCAAAAAATTCAGAATGCATATAAATGTTTCAAAGTAGATTGAAAAATTAGTACAATTCTCCCATTCTTCCAGTGAGTCCTCCCTTTCCCCCAGTGTCCAAGGCAATCCATAAAAATCATAATGCTGCCCTCTGATTTGTACTCTCCTTGGAAGGAAAATGTTCTTAAGGTTTGAAGAAAGGCTATTCCTTTCCCATCACACCTAAATTGTCAAGGGAATTCATGATTATAGGAGTGTGAAGTTCTCATCTTTTACTCTCTCGTGTCATGACTTTCGTTCCTTACTGATATTCTAACTCTGGGGACAAAATGTGAGATTCTTTTCTCTAGGGAGGATGATGTTGTGACTTCCCTTCTCTCTTCAGGAGGATGTAGTTTGGGACACTGAAACTTGAAGTCACCAGAGAGGTAACCCCAAGTCTGGTATAATTCAGGAAATTTCATTCCTCTGCCCAGAGGGCTAGGAGTACCAGGTGGTACTCCTACCACTTGGCCCTCTCTCAGGCTGAGCTGTTTGAGCACTGTCTTTCCAATTCTGAATTGCAAGATATCAGCTCAGGTTTCATGGGTGGGATCATCAGTCCCTAGGCCACAACAGGACCCAGACCTGCTCTTAGCTTTGCTACTCTCTAATTTGTCTTCTGAAAACAGTATTATGATTAAAGATTGCCCAAGTTGTAAATGTAGACCTCAGTTGAAATATTGGCTTTAAGGAATTGATATGACCCCATAGTAAAAACACATGAGACTTCCTAACTGCATGATCTTAGACAAGTCATTTCGGTAAGACTCAGCTTCCTCATCTATAAAACGGGGATAATGTTACTTTCAATACATATTATTTAACAGGTAGGTAATATTATTCAATAAATCCTTATTAAGTACCTAAAAATGTCAAGACATTATGTTAGTTCCTGAGAACAAAATAGAACTATCCTGACCTTGAGAGACCTTGTACTGAGAGGTAGAATTTATCCAAAAATAAGTGGAGATGAGAACAAACAATTAGGGAAAGACTATCAACAACTCTGGGTGGGATGATAGGAAGGGCTTACAAAGAATATGAAGGAGTATATTCTATCTATGGAGGGTTAATTTGAATGTACAGAAGGAGGAGATGGAATACAAAGATTGGAGAAGAGATAATTAACTCAGTTTGACTAGACTTAGAGTTTGTAAAAAGAAATAAGATGCAATGAAGTTAGAAATATGGGCAGGAATCATATTCTAGAGGATATTATATACTGAGATAAGGTTTTTAATCATTTATCATATTGGTAATAGAAAACTATCAAATATCTTAGCATAAGAGAGCAGTATGGTCCGATCTGTGACCCTAGAAGATTATGTTGCCAGCTTTGTGGAAAAATGATTGGAATCAGTGATACAAATTAAGATTGGGTCAGGTAAGAGATGCTGGAAACCTCAGTAATGATGGAGACTGAGTAAAGAGAAGGTTATGGATGTGAGATACATGGTGGAGGAAGGAGCCTAAAGATTTGGAAACTAATAGAATATGGGGGGGTTAGGGCTAAAGGAGAGATTCATGAGATACCCAGAGGTTCAGAAGCTGGATGACTGGAAGGACAGTGGTACCCTCAAAAATGCAAGAAATATTTAGAGAATGAGTAGAAAATGAGTTCAGTCATGTACATTTTTTTTAATTTTACATGTTTGTGGAACATGAAGAATGAGTTATGCAATAGTCAATTGATGTGTGGCTAGAGTTTTAGAGAGGCTAGGATTGGATAGCTAAATTTGAGAGTCAGTGAAGTTCTGGGAGCTGATGAGTTCTCAAGAAGGAGTATAGAAAGAAAAGACCCATTATGGAGTCCAATGGAACAACCATTTTAAGGAGAGAAATAGTAGATGATCTATAATAAGGAAAATTAAGGAGTGGTCATACATGAAGCAAGAGAACCAGGAAAGTGAAAGTATCTGGGAATGTAGGATATTGATAATATCCAAACCTGGAAACAGCTCAAGGAGGCAGAGGAAATAAAATTTCACATGAGATCATTGATAATCTTAAATTCAAGAGTTTCATTGAGAAGTCACAAGGGTTTGGAAAGTGGGTGATGAGGAAGAAGAGGTGGCAGGAATGTTAGGTCTCACCAAAGGGTTATAAGATGATCCCTTGAAGGGTCCAGGTCAAAAAACTTTTAAGTTTCAGAATATATTTGTAAGCACTCAGGGAAAAAGTCAATTGATAGGGAGATCCTGAAAAATAACAGAAATAGAGGAAATGATAAAAAGGAAATGTTCCTGGAGTAGATGAGGTAAAGCTGGATTAAGGGAACAGGTTGTGGATTTGATCTTGTCAAAAAGAAGAGACAGAAATAAAGTTGAAAATAGACAAAGGTATGGAGAAGAGCAGAAGGGGAAGTTTACAGCGAATGGTCTCTATTTTCTCAGTACACAAGGTCACATGATCTGCTAAAAAAAAAGAGACCACAGTTTGAGGAGATTGTAAATTCTTGAGGGTAGGGGTTTCATCATACCCTTCGTTCTATTCCTCTGTGCCTCATGTAGATTAGAAGTTCACCAAAGTTGATTTGTTGGCTTCTAGAATGATCTATGTATTAAAGGAGAGAGAGAGAGAGAGAGAGAGAGAGAGAGAGAGAGAGAGAGAGAGAGAGAGAGAGAGCTGACGTTAGCATTGGGCCCATATCCCAATATTCTCTTAAAGACCAGATTAGTCAAATATTTGCAGGGTGTGGGAAAAATGATTTATCAACCTCATTGCTTAAGTCAACAAGCTTTACTGAAATGAACCACTGATGCTGAGCTGGTCCAGCTGTGGCTGAATTTTCTTGATAAACACTGAACTACCATGGGTAAGAAACCAACTTAACCAAACTCACAAGTGCCCAAACATTTCCAAATAGCATCTTCTCTAGCCATTCCTGAATGAACTTTGTCCCATAATACACACTGAAGAACATTAATTGTAGAAAGATGATGAAAGCTAAAAAAAAAAGCCCTCAGAAATCATTTAATTCAGAAGTATTATACTTAAGATATCTAGTTGCCTACAATAGCCAACTTTCCTCAGTGTGGCCTAAATCATCTTAAAATGTAATTGGGAAAACATTTAACAAACTAAATAAAAATAAAATAAAAATAGACCACATTACATTTTAAAGATAAGTCAACATGTAGCCCCATGTGTGGTTTAGTGGTTGCTATTTCTATTTGAATTTGACGGCACTGGTCCATTCTCTGTCCTCAATTTACAGATGAGGAAATGGCTCTCCCTCAAAATTAAGTGACATAATTAAAGTCACACAGTAAGGGGAACTGGAATTCAGGTCTTTGGCTTCCCATTTTCAAGTTTCTACTCATAAATCTTGCTTTCTTTCTATAAAAGCTCCTTTATAATCCACGATCCTGAAGAATTTATCACTTTTGGAGTCTGGGTAACCTGGAGGGAACTGTTTTATTAGTTCTAAGTTCTACTGGTTAGTATTGGGTCCATAGTGACCATGTCTAAGGCATAGGTGGGGGGGTAGGAGAAAGAAGGAAAAAAAAAGAATGAGAAAGTAGGAGATAACTAAAGGAAGAGCCATAGAATCTCTGAATCTCAGAGTTGCCACAGTGGAAATCTAATCCAATCTGGACTTGAGAAATGATTCCTTCCACAAGAACCCTAACAAACAGTCATCCAGAAAAAAACAGAAGGGGATAAATTGAAGAACTAGCTCGCACTCATGTAAATTTTGGATGCAAAGTGACTTCCTAGACATTATCTCATTTGGTTTTGCTGTTGTTCAATCTTTTCAGACATGTCTGGTCTCTTTGTGATCCCATTTGGGGTTTTCTTGGCAAAGATACTGAATAAAAGTAATACTTGATAGCACACAAGGACTACTGTTGGTACTGGAATTACCTTCCACCTTGGGCAGCTATGAACATAACAATCAGTTATAAAGAAGCTACCAAAGGAAATAAAATCTAGGTGGATTTACTAGGTTGGTTAAAACTTCTTAGGATTTTATAAAAACTGGAGTGATCAAGCACAGGGAATAGATTCACCTTACTTGAAGAAATTTGGTGAAGTCTTGTGAGGTTAATGGAAAATAGTAAGCCAGATTAAAATTTTAGGATTAGAGTGTCTGGCAATTTAAGGGTGGAAGTTGTCCAATGAAGCCTCTGAGAAGAAGGTCTTAGAGGACGAGGAGGAAAGGAGACCTACCCTCAGTCTCTATCTCTTCCCTCCCATGCCTGGAGGAAGATCTTGGGTTCTTCAGAGAATTCTGTGCTTTCCATTGGCATCCTCTTCCTAGTAGTGTTCCCAGAAGAGCTGGCATATCACCCACATTGGAAGCCAAGGGCAAACCAGTAACAGATGGAAAGACAGCTTCAAGATTCAGCAAGGATTCCAGAAGGAAAGTTACAATATGCCCAATGGGATCATCCTTTGGACTCCAACAAAAAAATTCCAAGAATTATTTTTATCTGACAAGAAAATGCTAGGGAAAATGGAAAGCAGTTTGGCAGAAATTTGATCTATAACAACACCTTAACTCAAATTCAAACTCATAATAGTTAAATAATTATTATGATTTTATAATGCCATGCTATGTTATAAATATAAATATTTAATATTTTGATGCCAATTTTAGAAGTCATACCATAAAATAATCAGAAGGGAATCAAATTAGCCAAGGGGACAAATCTTAAGACTAAAAGAAAAATGGAAGTTTTTGTTGGAGGAAAATATTTCTATTAATTACCCTTTATATCTTTAATAGTTTTCATAATTGCACACCAGTATCTTATTGCTCATCATATCAGGGAGAAGGGAAGGATGGAATTTAAAACTTAAATTTAAGTAAAAATGTTTAAAAATGTTAAATACATCTTAAATAATTACTATCCATAACTTAAAATCATCTTTAATATTAATCTTGAACAATTACTACCTTTAAAATTTTCAATAATAACTATTTTTAATCAGCCCAATTATAAGATATGCAGCCAATACAAATAGATGAAAGCAAAGTTATTCTGTAGGGTATAAGGATCTGAACTAATAATTCCCCCCCAAAAATGCAAACTAATAACTGCCATGGAAAAGACTGCTTTAAATCACTATTAAGAAGAGGATTAAAATTTTTAAAAAAAATTTACATTTTTAACCTCACATCTAGTTAATGGGTCAAGGTAACAAAAGATGAGAATTGTCAAAGTTGGAGAGGTTGTGGAAGAACAAGCTCTGAAATACTGTTACTGGGTCTGTAAACTGGTTAAAAGATTCTGGAAAGCTATTTGGAATTGTGCTAAGAAAATGATTAGAATGTGCATACCCTTTGGTCTAGGGATCACATTGCTAGGCCTACAGGTCAGTGTGAAAAAGAAAAGTTCGGTAATAACCAAAATATTTTTGCTACAGCAAAAAACTAGATGCAAAGCAGATGCCAATTGTTAGGGAATGACCAAATAAATTATTTTCAAATTCAAGGTGTCCCAAAAGTCTTAGTGGCATTTTAAGCTTAAAAATGGCACTAAGAATTTTGATACAACTTACCCATGAATATAGACTATTACTCCCCTGTAAGAACATCTTTGATTGGGATCTCCATGACCACCATTCCTGAAAAATTTTTTCCATTGTCATCATCCTACTGTCTCCTCACAGAGTACTCTCATTCTCAGTAACCACATATTCTTTTCTATCATTCTTCCTGGAAGTGTCAAATGTCAGTGTGTCACTGCCAAGCAATTAGAATAGATTGATGTTTCTGCCAAGTATGTTCCATCCAGATAGTTCCTCGGATCCTTCTTGCAATGGCAAATCTTTGATAGAATCTTAGTGTTGGAAAGGACTTTAGAAATCTTGTCTTGGGGCAGCTAGGTGGCATAGTGGATAAAGCACTGGCCTTGGAGTCAGGAGTACCTGGGTTCATATCTGGCCTCAGACACTTAATAATTACCTAGCTGTGTGGCCTTGGGCAAGCCACTGAACCCCATTTGTCTTGCAAAAAAACCTAAAAAAAAAAAAGAAATCTTGTCTTGCAAGCTTCCCATTTAAGAAATGAGGAAGTGTGTCCAAAGAGGGAAAATAAGAGAATGTTGTGAAGAGACTAGAGTTAGTCAATCAAAAGGTGAAGCAATAATCATATATTAAACTCTTACTAAGGCACTACTGGTGAACTTTGACATTCACACTTGGGTTGGGTGCATTATGGTGCCGTCTAATTAGCATGGATTACTTAAAGTAATCATTTAAAATACAAATGTATCTCTTCTCCCTTTTGCAGTCATGATCCTATATTGGAGAGGAGGTATGTCCATTAGTTATGGAGTCATTCAAAAGACCAGCCACTTTCTATCCCTACTTCTTTGCATCAGTACTTTTGATCTCTTTAGATGTCTTTTGTTCATGGCAACTGATGGAGTGGAGCCAGTGACCTTACAAATCTGAAAGGTCTAGAGCATGCTTTAGGATCCTGTTATTCCAGAGTCCAAGTTTTTAATGAGTACAGTTTTTGATATTCCAAAGAACAAGGGATAAGCTATAGGACTCCAGTCCAGCAAAATTTGACAAAATCGCATCTGGTAGAAGTGTTGCCTTTTGTCATGAATTTGATGAAACCAGTTCTATGCAGGGACTGAATTACGTTTTGAACCTAGTCTCCCCAAAAGCTGAGATGATATGGGGGAAATTATGGGGGGGAATCTGTCCATTTTTGATCTTGATATACTAGGGAATAAATATCCCTTAGTATAAACACATTGGTTGAATGGAATTGGGGAGAGAGTCCATTGCCCCCCCCCAAAGAAAGTGGAAACAGTTGATGAAAGCTCGAGACAATGGCCATAGAGAAAAGAAATAAACAACTCAGGATGACCAAATAGCCCGAGGATGTAGATAGTAGCCTGCCTCTAGGAGAACAAGTTAGAATATACTTGTTATGCTTGGACTGAATTGGATCAAGTTGGATTAGAAGTTACCAGATGATCTGCAAGAGTTAGCTCTTTCTTTTCCTTTGACATAATATCCTAGAATCTCTTAATTTCCTAGTCTCTCTCACAGCAACCTCCAAAGGAGGATGCCTCTTCTGGCACCATCCTACCAACAAAACCAACCTACCAAAGAGTCTTACACATGAGTGATCAAACTTATCTTATTTGTTCCCCAATATGCATATGTGAAGATATCCTGAAAGCTACATCAAAAAACTCTTGATTGGTTTCTGGTGGATTGCCAAGTGTTATAATTAAAGAAAGCTAGAGCATATATAGAGACATCATTAACATATACATGATTTAATGTAAAAATATTGGACATATAGTCAGAAGGCTTGGGTTCAAGTCCAAGATCAAATTCTTACTAATTCATAAGATCATAAATTTTGAGCTATCTAGTTCAACAGTCTCAGATTACAGATGAAGTTGAAAGTGGTTATGCAATTTGCATTGCTTGATTGGTTGCTCAATGGCACAAAGAAAATCAATGTCTTGATAGGATGTGAACCCATGTCTTCTGATTTAGTGTGAATCCTTTAAACTTCTACATTTCCCCCCTCCCGTAAAATGAAGATTAAAGTAGATGTGTAAAATCTAATTTCAAGGAGAAAATGACCTTCTGAATGAGATCATATAGATAATGATGCTTTGCAAATTTAAAAATGATATTTAAACATTATTATCATCATTGTCATGCTTATACTCATGCTTTGTTCCACAAATCATCCTTGATGACAGGATGGTGGATGGAAATTTGTGTGTTCACATAAGACACTGGGCTTCCAATAGGATACTGGATTGGCATTCTAGGCAGCATTCATTGCATTTAACCATTCAGGGCTAATACGTATCACTTAATTGGCATTTGAATGCTTTTTTTATGTATTACAAGTTGGATGGTCATATGGTTTTCTTCCTAGATACTTGGAGACTCTTGAATCTGAATCATCTCTTCTCCAATTTTTTTTTGGCTTTTTCCCAAGCTTCTATCCATCGTTCCTGACCTTATACTAATTGTTTTGGTTTGACAGTGGATAAGGTGGGGGAAGGAAATCAATAGCTTTTCATTTCTCCAGGAAACTGATTATATTCCTATATTGTCAGAGAATCTTAACTTTAAAGAACAGATCACCGTATGCTCCCCACACACATCTGCAATCATACCTACCAAAGAATCATACTCTTGAGAGGTAAGACTTTAATTCACTTATCTTATAGGTCCTTCAAGATGTATATATGATGATGTCCTGAAAGTAGCCACCAAACTGTACAATCCTTGAAAGCACAGATTATGTCCTACTTCATCTCTTTATACAGTCATGTACACATATAGTAGGTACTTAATAAATGTCTGACAAATTATTTGTTGGATTGGATTGCTAATTGCCTGGACTCATCACTTAATGACTTTTGTGCACTTGTTTAAGTATAGGGAAAGAAAACATATCCAGCAGAAATGCTCTGCTTCCAAGATTTCCCCGAGTTGTTTCAAGTTGGCTGCCTTGGAAAGAGGCCTTGCCAAAAGGGTTTTGTCTGTCTTCACCATTTCCTAATAGACTGAGTGTTCATATATAAACTCAAGCCAGTTTGGACCCCACTAATAACAGCACTTTCAAGGGATTCAAATTCCATTTGGAACCTAAAGAACATGATTCTCCCCTTGACTCTTAAATGATAGCAGAGAAACAAATTCTGTCATTCCCAATTTGAATTGTCTTAATAGTAATTCTAGCATCCTTCTTGAGGATACTAGAGCTTGAGGAAATAAAGGAAAAGAATTGTTTTCTCTTTTAAACCTTATATATTGTCTCATGTCTACCCTAACTTTACTCTTTGTTGGGGGTGGCGGGGAGAAAGAGAAAGTCAAAGAAAAAGAGAACCATAGAATCTTAGATTCAGAAGAGACCTAGGAAATGATCTAGTCTCACCCTTTTATTTTATAGATAGATGAGCTGAAGTCTAGAAATGAAAATCAATTTATTCAAGGTCAAAGAGGCAATGAATGGCACTCTAGACTACAATTATGAACCTGGGAAAGTACTGGCTTTCCCCTTAGCTCATTGGAAAAGAATGATCATTCTTTAATAGAAATCTAAAAATGTTTTCCCTTGGGATTCAAGCACCCTTCATTGCTTTCTGAAAATAGCCTCCTTTTTTTCCTCTTGGAGATGTTAATTATTGAGAAATCTCTCTCTCTCTCTCTCTCTCTCTCTCTCTCTCTCTCTCTCTCTCTCTCTCTCTCTCTCTCATAGTTAGTACTTAATGAATACTTGACTAACTATATTTTCCTGCCCGTATATCCTTCTCTCTATGTCTCTGTCTTTCTTCACTTTTTTCCTTCTTTTGACCTATCCTTTATCTCCCTAGTTACTTTGCTTGGCCAAGGTAAGCAGTAGTCACATACAATACTCAATTCTACCTCCAAGGATGAAGTCTATTTCTCCATTCTGTTGCTAGAACTGGCACTGAGATTCTCTCTTCCTTGGAGTTCATGTGGACATATGACCCAGACCCTCCTTCCCCAAAATCTAATATCTTCATGCTCCTTCCCAGTAATATAGATGATGAAAATGAGAAACAGAGATTAAGTCACTTGCCTAAGGTTACATAGGTAACTGAGTCAGATATACCAGGACTTTTTTTGTCTCCCAGTTGAATGTCTTTTTTTAACCATATGAATCTGCCTGGAAAAATAACAAAACATAAAAAGTTTTGTTAAATAAATAATAAATTGGTAATTATATTTAAAAAAATAAACCAAACCAATCTAATTGAAGTTGGCAAGTCATGTATTTTCTCTAGGCCTCAGTAGAATTACAGGATGGATTAGTTATTTTGTCATTTCATTTCAAATGATTTGGGATTGAAGTGACCCTAGTTGTCATCTGATCCAACCCCCTCATTTTACAGATGAGAAAACTGAGATCCAGAGTGGGTAAGTGATTGGTCAAATTGGCAGTGATTGGCGAAGTGGGATTCAAATTCCAGGTCTTTTGATTACATATCAAGCAGCCTTCCTGCTGTATTACAATAATCTCCACTGCAATCGCTAGATATATTATTACCTATCACTTTAATGTTCTCCCTCTCCTTCATTTCTGGTTGAGAGTCATTTTTTGTAAATAGTATTTTTCCCAATTACATGTAAAAATAGCTTTCAATATTCATTTTATAAGACTTTGAGTTCCAATTTTTTCCCTCTCTTCTTCCCTTCCCTCTTGTCTCCCCAAGACTGCAAGCAAACTGATATTCTACACATACAATCATGTAAACATATTTCCACAGTAGTCATGTTGTGAAAGAAGGGAAGAACCATGAAAAAAACAAGTGAAAATAGTGTGCTTGGAGTTGTATGCAGAAGTCATAGTTCTTTCTCTGGGTATGGACAGTATTTTTCATCGTGATCTTTGGAATTGGCTTAGATCATTGTATTTCTGAGAAGAGCTATGTCCATCATAGTTGATTATTATACAATATTATTGTTAGTCTGTATCATGTTCTCCTGATTCTACTCACTTCACTAAGCATCAGTTCATATAAGTCTTTCCAGGTTATTTGAAATCTTCCAGGTCATCATTTCTTATAGTATAATAATATTCCATTAACATTCCTGTACCACATTTTTTTCAGCCAATTCCGAATTGATGGACATTCCCTTTACCACTAAAAAATAGTTGCAATTTTTTTTGTGTGTACATATAGGTCTTGTTCCCCTTTTTAATGGGCTAGTGAAGGTATTGCTGTATCAAAGGTATGCACAATCTTATTGCCCTTTGGGCAGAACTCCAAATTGATTTCCAGAAAGACTGAATCAGTTCACAACTCTACCAACAATGCATTAGTGTCCCAATTTTCCCACATTTTCAATATTTATTATTTTCTTTTTCAGGTATATTAGTCAATCTGAAAGGTGTGAGATGGCACCTCAAAGTTGTTTTAATTTGCATTTCTCTAATAAAGTGATTTAAAGTGTTTCATATTATTTTTGATAGCATTAATTTCTTCAACTGAAAAGTACCTGTTTATATCCTTTAACCATTTATCAACTGGGAATGGCATATTCTTATAAGTTTCCCTCAATTCTCTATTTTTTTTTTGAGAAATGAGGCCTTTAACAGAAATACTTGTTATAAAAATTGTTTCCTGGCTTTCTGCTTTCCTTCTAATCTTGCTGCCTCTGTTTTGCTTTTGCAAAGCTATTTTTTAAATTTTGATTTAATTAAAATTATGCATTTTACATTTCACAATGTTCTTTCTCTCTTGTATAATCATAAATTCTTCCTCTTTCCATAGATATGACAGGCATACTATTCCTTGCTACTAATTTGCTTATATTCTCTAAATCAATTACCTATTTGACCTTTTCTTGGTATACAAGGTAAGATATTGGCTTTTTGCCATACTATTTTCCAGGCTTTTTTTGCCAAATAATGAGTTCTTATCCCTAAAGATGGATTTTATCAAATAGTAGATTATGATAACCATTTATTATGGTGACTTCTTTTTTTATTATTTTTTTGTTTTGTTTTTAGTATTTTTGCAAGGCATTGGGGTTAAATGGCTTGCCCAAGGCCACACAGCTAGGTAATTATTAAGTGTCTGAGACCAGATTTGAACCCAGGTACTCCTGACTCCAGGGCTGGTGCTTTATTCACTGTGCCACCTAGCCGCCCCTTATGGTGCCTTCTGAAACTTCCTTTTGAATTTCTACCCTGTCTTTTAAAGCTACCTGAAATGATACTTTTTGTAAACTGCCTCTTATTACCTCAATTAACAATACCCTCCTATATCATCCAAGACTCCAAACAGTACATTTAAAAATTTTTCATTTTCAAAAATTTGGAATTGAAGTATTTTTTCAAAATGTTATTAATTCATTTAGTATGTATTCTTTTGTATAAGAGTTCTGGTGTATTTATCATCTTTTCTTACCAGACTTTGAGCAATATTATCTCTAAGAGGAAGAGAACTGTCTTGTCTAAAGTTTGTAATTTGCTTAGCACTTAGCAAAGGATTAGTTTGCTCACACAATCAAAGCTCAAATATATGGTGTCCCTTCAAGCTGTGTCTTTTTGAATCTTCAGCCCATTTGCTTCTTTCTCTAAAGTCTTTTTTGACTACCTATCTGCTAGTGTTTTTGCATTCATTCTAAATTTTCTTTTGGGGATGGGATGGGGGAGGCAATTGGGATTAAGTGACACACTGCTAGTAAGTGTGTCTGAGGGTCTCTTGACTCCAGGTGTGGTGATCTATTCACTTTGTCACCTAACTGTCCCCAAATTATCTCTAATTTCTTTCTGTTTACCTGTAGTATCCCCCATTAGAATGTAAACACCTTGTCATCAGATGTTATTTTATTTTTGTTTTTATGTTAAAATTAGACATTTGAGAAATGTTTGTTGAATTAATGAGAAGGGGCATACCAGCCTCTTAGTTTTGGTGAAGATAGAGCAAAACAAATCAAAGCAGAAACAAAAATCCTCTCCTGCCCTGTAGCATAAAGGCATTCTTGGGCAAAGCTGGCTATCCTTACATCCTCTTTTTCATCCCCTACTCACTTCATAGCTGCTACTCATCCAATGTCAATCACTACCATTTGACTGAAGATCAACTCTAAATCTATTAATGGTAGGCTAAACAAAGAAACAAATGAACAAATGGGAAATTATTATTATAAACTCAATGCCTTTTTTCAGGTCTCATCATTCTTGACCCCTCTGAACCTTTTAACGCCATTTCTTCTTGGGATTTTTCTTCATCTGTTACCCTTTTGGTTCTCCCCTTTCTCATATCTATACAAACCCAGTCCTCTAGGAGGTAAAGTGGATAGAGCCGTGAGCCTGGAGTCAAGAACATCTGAATGAAAATCCCATGTCCAATACTTATTATCTGCATGACTCTGGGCAAATCATCTTATATCTGTCTTCCTCAGTTTCTTTAACTGTCAAATGGAAATCATAATCACATCTTCCAGTATTGTGAGATCAAATGCAATTTTATTTTTAAAGTGCTTAGTGACATATAATAAAGTGTAAAGTGACAAATAATTGATACTTGATTCCTTTTTCTTGCCTCTTCCAAAGGTCCTCATTTTCTCAGAATCCTTAATTCCTTCATATTTTGATTCCATTGTCATCTCCTACAAGTCTTCCTGCTCTCCCTATTTGTTACTGTTTATTCCCTTCTCTTATATTGTATTTTATGATTGAGGTACATGTTATATCTACCAAGATTTGCTGTACCTTTGACATTTTGATATTTGTTTTTGACAGTGCCCAACAGAATGTTTTCCCTATAAAAGTTGTTTTTTTTTGTTTCTACAAAAATCTGTCTCTTCTGCAGGTCCATTACCTCCCACTGTGGGATAGGTAAATGAATAAATAAATGTTCCCTCTTTAGTTCCTCTGTGCACTTAAGGAGTCTAAGAATAAGTGTTCTATTCCTCACACAGGCTAAAAATACATGCTCCTTGGCCCTCCTATGTATCTTTAGCTATTCAGGGGTATATGGGCTGGTGAAATTGGGTGAGATGAGGACCACATAATCCCCAAAGATTATTAATTCTTTTTAGAGGGATAAAGCAGAGTTTCAAAGTCCCCAGGAGTGTAATAGAAATGGAATTAGAATGAAAAACCACTCTTCCTGCCCACAATAAATAACATGTACTTAATTGGTTTCTTTTTCTTTTTTTAATAGTAAGTAAATTGTCCTTGGATGTGTTGGCGAACACTGATGGATGACTGACCTATTTATCCTCTGAAGAGAACACAGCCTGGGGGAGGTAGAGTCCAAATAAACTTAATTGACAATTACCTATGAGGAGAAGGAAAGGAAGCATTTTATAAGCTGATGAAATAAATTTGAGAGGTGCTTGGAGCCCTTGTCTGCCGGCTAATATCTCTTCCACTGACCTGGCCTCATGCCTGGCCAATTAGGTCTGAAATTCTCAGTGGAATATATTACTTTGGGTCAGACAACCCAAAGTCAGGAACTGAGGTGTCTAAAAAAGACATGATTAAAATGTTTACATATCATCCAGGAGAATAGCAAGGCAGGAAATTTATTCACGAACTACTAAAGCCACAAAGGACCTTACAGATCATAGTACATAGATATAGAGCTGGAAATCCATTGGTCAGTCACTAAGTATTGACTGTTTCCTTGGACCTTAGAGGCAATCTCATCCAACTCATACATTTCAGAGATGGGGGAATAGATTCTACTTCCTCTAATTTTAAAGAGAAGAATAATTTTTCTGGTCCCTTACTAACTGAATATCAGGTAACCTTCAGGAAATGAATCTTATATGTCCACGACCCAACCCCCACTTTCTTCAGAGCTCTTTAAAATATAGTGGTGTCAATCTAGACTATTGGTTTAACCTTTACCATATATATTCCTCCAAATGTTGCTGTTGTTTGTCAGACTTGAAGAGAACCAAAATGAAAATATAACTTCAAATGTGACTAATCAGACCAATATGAGCATGAAAGACTTTACCACAGGTGGGCACAAATAGAGCAATTTGAGCCTTTCCTCTAATTAAAAGGGTCCAAATATCCCAGTCTAATAGATTCATTCTTACAAAAGAATATTTACTTTTCCAAAGGTAAAGTAAATTCAAATATACATTTTCCTCAATATCTTAAGGAGCATAATCCCTACTCTATTCCCCCTGAGTCTCTTAGGAGGGTTCACAGTACAACTCAACTGTTAAATAGTATAAATTTCTTTAAATTTCAAATGCAGAAATATAAAAACTAAAACCTGTTTCTTTGGTATACAGAGCCTAAGAGAAAGGGGAAAATTGCATTTCCTCTTCCCAGTTTACTGTGTTGTCTCTGTTGGTAAACAAACAAATCCTGGAAAACAGAATCCTAGATTCACGGGAAGAGGAGAAGAATTATGCCACATGTAGGTAGATTTAAAGACATGGACAGACCTAACTACATAGTCAATGGAAAGAGAATGCTTCCAACAATATGAAAGAGCAATGCAGAATGTCTTCTCTCAGATGCAAATTCTTTGTGAGTGCTTCCATCTTGGGTTAGAAGTTCCCACTTAATGATTTTTTTTTGGTGATACAATTGGGGTTAAGTGCTTTGAATCCCTTGGGAGTTTGATGGTCAAAGGAGTTTGTGCCAGGTCTATAATGGCTTATTAAACAACAAATGATGACACAACTATGTCACATATATGTTTTTCAATTGTGATAAGCATGGGAATATTTAAAGCATTATTTGCTATTTTCTTCAATGATTTGAGCACACAGTCATGAGTACAATGATTTTAGAGTTTGTGCAGTGATTACATTAAACTCTGGGCATTTCTAAGTTCAATATATTATTACACTTTCTTATCCTGTCATCAAATTGTTTTCAAACCACGACAAAAGTTTGTGATGCAGGTGAATACTTTCCTACATACTTTGAACACTAAATCAGAGCATCTCACCTGTTTGTCCTCAGTTTCCCACTTTATCAGCTGTGTGAACAAATAATCAAGATGTTACGAACATTTGAGTTCTTGCAAATGTCAAACTATTTGAAAACCATGTTCACTACACATCTGCACATAAAGCATCTTAAACCCATCATGGACCATCACATTCTGCAGAAGAGAAGTTTAGATTGTTTTTCAATGAAGTGTTAAGATTTTCAATTTAAAATTATTTTTCAAGTAAATATTCAAAATTTAAAAATAATAACCTTTGTTTCTGATATTCCTCCTGGTGCATTTTCAAATGAACTGGTTGGCAATAACTGTCATTTGGTAGACAACATTTTGTGAGAATGTTGCAGATATATCAGTGGTGGAAGAAAGGAAAGTTATTTCTGAGATTATTTTTTTACAAAGCTTAGTTGATGTATAAACATTGCAAAAAAATAATTCGTGTAAATGATCTTTAAATATGTGGTGTCTTTGCCTTGTCATTTGCATTGCACTATATTGGCATATGAAGTGTAGTATAATATTATTTCTAAAAAAATGCAAACCTTAATTAAAAATACTTTGTTGCTAAAAAAGTGCTAAACATCATCTTTTTGCTGGAGGAGGGTCTTACCTTGATGCTGATGACTATTGATTGAGAAGTGGATGAAATTTGGGATATCTGTGGCAATTTCTTAAAATATGACAATAATGTTATTTTCTACATTGATTGAATCTTCCTTTCATGAAAGATTTCTCTGGAGAGTGCAATGCTGTTTGATGGCATTTTTCCCAGAGTTGAACTTATTTCAAAATAATCTCAAACCCTGTTACTATTTTATCAACCACGTTTATGTAATATTCTTCAATTTTCGTGTTTTTCAGGGAATAGGGAGATCCAAGGTAAATGAGAGATTTATAGATAACTGGTGTGAGTCCTTCTTCAAAATGCAGTTTCTGGGAAGAACTGACCAGTGACATGGACTTTAGACCTTGATACTCTTCTTGGTTGTAGTTTAATTTTTGAATATTTCTCTGAGAGTAAAATATAAAGTAAGAAATGCGTTTTCTTGTAAACCCTTAGTTTACAAATTACCCAACATAGAAAGATCTATATGTGCTAAAGGATTCTCTAACTAGTGACACACATTTATGGCCTCAGACAATTTCTGCTGTTGATGTTCCTCATCCAATCCTAAGTTTCTAGAACTCTCCTCTGCCATGGCAACAGATGTCACCTGGGCACACTGAACCTCACCCTTGTGCTGTAGGAGCCCTCTTCCTGTTTTATCTAGAAATATCTGAGTTTTCACTCTCCTACCTCTTTCAATCCTATTTAGAACATATAGGAGCTCCAAACACAGTGGGACTCAAGGACCAGGCCTCAGAAAAATGTAATTATCAAAGAATTTGCAGAGTAGAGACTTTCAGAGATACCCTTGAAGGGCTGAATTTGGAATCAGTGTACCTGGGACTTATATCCTTTGAGTAAATCAGGGAATAGCTCTGAACCCCATTTTTCTCATCTGTAAAATAAAGTTACTTTTCCTACCTCATAGGACTCATGAGCTGGACGAGCATTAATCAGTTTTCTCAAGATTTTATTTCCTGGTCCAGCCATAGACCAATTTAAGTAAATTCATCTTTTAGTGTCTTCCCTACCCTCAAACATTATGATGCTATTCCCTTCCATAATCCTAAATTCTCAATATGTTGCCTTTCTGGTCATTCAATAATAGTTTCAGATAAATACTTTCACATTGAGGGTTAAGTATTATGGGTTGTTACTCTTCCCAGGATTCTTTGGAATTTAAGAAAGCCCTTCAGAGGAAGAAGTTGAAAAGAATGGAATTAATCACCCAAAGGGAAAATTTTCAGAAATCAAAAAAGAAAAGCATTTTCTGCTTCTTTGACACAGAACAATCAGAGAAAATGAAATGTGGATAATGAAATGCAAGTCACAACTTCAGCTGCTAAATAAGAATGTATCAGAATGAGTGTTTAAAAGAAGCAGTGGGGAAACCAAACTCCCATGCAAATAAACTCATTATAGCCTCTCCACCACAATAAAGACTCTTCCTAGATCTCTCTTTTTAAAGAAATTCTGGGAATTCCTCTTGGTAGGGGGCCTAGGCATTTGGGAACATGATGATGATGGAGCATTGAGATTCCAGAGATCTAAATCCAAATTCAAATTTTGTCAGTTATTGTGTGACCTTGGGCAGCCCTTAAGCTTCTCTGGGCCTAGGTTTCCTTCTCTGTAAAATAAGTAGGCTTTAAATCTATGATCTTCTTTAAAAATTTTTCTCCAAGTAAACCCACTTCAATAATTCACACTGTAAGAATTATCTGTTACCTCTCTCTGGAGGTTCAACACTTACTAGGGGCCAACTTTGCCCTTATCCTCATCCCGAAAAAACATTCTCCAGTGGCTCTCTCATTAAAGATGAATGACATCAACAAAGACAACTAATAAACAATTTGTTGTGTTATGGAGATTACCAACCTAAACCCAGGACTTGGGTTGCTTTGTCTTCCTTTACTGCTTTCTGATTGATAAAGGAACACCCATTACACTAGACCCTAAGCTTTATTAAGGAAGGAACTTTGTCTTATTCTTGTTTACATGTCCCTAAGACAATGTATACTGGATGGATGAATGAATGAATACATGTGATGAGAACTCATAGGTGAAAATGGAGTCTGAGAAATCAACCTAACCAAATGTAAAGATTAATTAGGACTATTTAAATCCAAATGAAGGGGCATGTGTGTGTATGTGTGTGTGTGCTGCTGCTGTGTCTGCTGCAATTTTTTGGAGTCATACATAAGAGTTGGATTAAGGTGGACACAAAACATGGATGAACAGCCACGAAAAGGTATGTCCTCACACACCAAGGAGTTAGTCCTCCCTGAATACCCCATATAGCATGCATACACATATACAATGCATACACATACATAATTCACATACACACACATGCCATTCCCAATTGATAAATGGTCAAAAGATATGAATAGGCAGTTTTCAGACAAAGATCAAAGCTATCTATAGTCACATAAAAAATAATCAATCACTATTGATTAAAGAAATTCAAGGTAAAACAACTCTGAGGTACCACCCTATATGTATCATATTAACTATATGACAGAAAAGGAAAATGACAAATGATGGAAGGAACATGGGAAAATTGAGACATTGATGCATTGTTGGTGGAGTTGTGAACTGATACAACCATTATGGAGAAGAATTTGGAACTGTGACCAAAGGACTATAAAATCATATCTAATCTCTGCAAAGTCTCTGACTAGTTAATATCTACTAGATCTGTATCGCAAACAGATAAAAAATAAAAAGGGAAAGGACCTATAAGTAAATACACACACACCCACACACACGCACATACCCCCCTATATATATATATATATATATTTATAGCAGCTCTCTTAGTACTGGCAAAGAATTGGCAATTATTCATCATTGGGGATGACTGAACAAGTTATGGTATATGAATGTGATGGAATTCTATTGTACTATAAGATGATGAGCAGAGAGCTCTCAGATAAATCTGGAAAGATTTATATGAACCAATGCAAAGTGAAATGAACAGAATTAGGAGAACATTGTACAAAGTAAAAGCAATGCTGTATAAAGATCTGCTGTGATAGAGCAATACAGTGAGCCAAGATAATTCTGAAGAACTTAAGATGAAAAATGCTATCTGTCTTCAGAGGAAAAAAAGGATGGATCTGTTATTCTGTAATGCAGAATGAATACTTTTTCAAATTCTCCTATTTTTTCTTTCATTTTGACTATGTTTTTAATGACTAATATGGAAACATGTTTAGCATGACTGCGCATGTATAACCTATATGAAATTGCTTGCTTTCTCAATGAAGAGCAGGGGAGAGAGAGAGAAGAGAATTTGGAAAATAAAGTTAAAAAATAAATATGAAAAATTGTTTTTCATGGAATGCAGGAAATAAAATATTAAATAAATATATTAAGAAAGAAGGAAAGAAAGAAAGAAAGAAGGAAAGAAACAAAGAAAGAAAGAAAGAAAGAAAGAAAGAAACAAAGAAAAATAAAAGAAAGGGAAGGGAAGGAAGGAAGGGAGAGAAAGAGGGGAGAGAGAGAGAGAGAGAGAGAGAGAGAGAGAGAGAGAGAGAGAGAGAGAGAAAAGCTCTGAGAGGTGAGATTCCTGAGGAAGAATGTATAAACATGGGGCAGCTAGGTGGTGCAGTGGATAGAGCACCAGCCCTGTAGTCAGGAGTTCAAATCTGGATTCAGACACTTAATAATTGCCTAGCTGTGTGACCTTGGGCAATTCACTTAATTCCATTGCCTCAAATAAAATTTTTTAAAAGAATGTATAAACATATTACTCTTCCTAGAATTCTCTAAGTTCTAAGAGAGCCTCAAATCCCATCCTCCAACCTTCCATACAGAAGACAAAGTAGGTCAAAAGAAATAATTCACTAAGAAAACAATGCAAGAGAAACATCCATTTCTCTCAAAATGGAATAATCAGGAAAAAGAGAATGCATGCAATGAAATGTAATTCCTCCTCAGGAGGAATAAAGGACTGCCTTTGGGTAGGCAGGGAATTAGAAGATGAAAACTACATCAATATAAAGAGGTAGACCTGAAGCAGAATTGGAACTTATGTTGTGATAGTTCTATAATCATATTGAAAAGGATTCAGAGCTCATCAAAGTCTCACCTTGACCAGAAGAAAATAAGCTCAAGAAAGAGCACGACCCCATGCTCCAACTGGTTCAGTGAGTCTGAAAAGCATATGCCTTGTCCTATTGTAGTAGGAAAAGCAGAGGCATTAATGGTAAAGTTGAATATAACTGCCTGGGAGACCTGGACAATGGCATTAATTTTGTTCGTGGGTATAACATGATTCCCATTTGATTCTTGCTATTGTATCTTTAATGCCTCCTGTAAGGCTCTTTGCCTAATAAATATTAGTTGAATTGAATGTTTGGATTATTATGTCTGATACAAGGGCTGCCTAGGGGCTGCTCAAGCTAAGGATTCTATATGGTTGACAAACCCAAACTTCACAGTGAATCTGAGAAATAATAAGAGTTCACAGCTGATGGGCTTATGGCAGCAAAGTGCCATGAGACAACCATAAAAATGCATTAGGAGGTCTTTAAATAATATGAACTTCAGAGGTGGCATTTGTTGGCTTTGAAAGACAAAAGAACTAATTTCTATTTTGTCATTTCTCCCCAAAATATCATTTCTACTATTCCCTTGGTTCAAATACAGAATAATAGTGCTATTGTTTATGAATGCGCATACATTGGCCCAACAAAGTCCTGGTTGGAACAGACGACCTGGGGTTCAGCCTTAACATGTGACCTTGTACAGATTACTTCATTTTTGAATTCAAGTGAAAAATGTGGAGAATTAGATTAGGTCAGTGATTCTCAAACTGTTTAATCTCAGGACCTCTTTAAACATTTTACATATATGTGTTTTTTATGACTTTATAGGGAAGAGAGAGAGTTTTTGCTTATGTGGGTTATACCTATTGATATTTACTATATTGGGAGTTAAAATGTCAATATTATTATGAAACTACTTTTGACCTTGTGGATGCCTTGAAAGAGTCTAGAAGACCCTGCCAGGACCCCACCACCACCACTCTTGGAGAATTGCTATATTAGAGTTTTTAAGGTCCCTTCTAGTTCTGTGATTAGCAGGCATACCTGAATCTGATCATGTTTAGATGCACATTATGCTTCTGTATATAGGCCATGGAATGAATGATTCTTTCTAAAGGGGAGCAGTCAGCCAACTATAGAACATGCCCTAAGAAATGCCATGCCTCTATGTCTCTCCCCAATGTCTCCCACACTAGCCTATCATCATACCTAAAATTTCCACCCTTTAATTCATTCCTCTGAATTCCTTTCAGAAGATCATTGCTAAGATGTCCATATATTGATGTAAAGGAGTGATTCATTAAGTCAGAGACTGCAAAATGAGAGAGTTATTGCAAGGGGTCCCTGAATACATAACTGCCATTCTCATTAGCACCAATTAAATGTACAGCATGACTTGGGAGGAAAAAAAAAACATAAGTTAACATATTTTGTGTAGGCTAAATATGCAATGTGAATTAGATTTTTAAAAAGTAATGTAGATAGACTTTTATGACAAGAAAAATGCAAATTAATTTTAAAATGTTTCTGCTTTCCTAATAGCTTGCTGACAATTGTGCATTTTCTTAATCAATGAATATTATTATCACAGCATTTTTCAATCAATGAATATTAATAAGATTACTATTATGGTAAAGGTAGGTGGAATTTTTAACAAGGTTTAATGTTTAAGAGGGTCATTGTGCTCAAAGAAATGGGTATTACTGAATCACTTGGTTGAGCATTAAGGTGAAAAATTGGTAGAAGTTAAAATGTCTAAAAGTCATGGATGAGGAAAGGAAAGAGCAGAATAGAAACATTTGCAGAAAGAACACAGACTCTTCCTACTTCAGTTTTGCTCAGAGATGGAAATATACTTACTCCCTTTAATAGAGAGAACAATGCAACCTCTGCCGTCATCTTTCACATAGCTGTCATGTTGATATTCTTAAAACATAATTATTATGGGGTCCCTTCTTCCTCAAGAAGATCCAGTGCCTCCATTTTTGCCTCACATATTAAAAACAAATTTAAAATTTCCTACTTGTTATTTAAAAACTTTTATAATCTGACAGTAATCTATAATTCTAGAACTCACCTAGGACAAGTGCTCATGGGGGGAGTCAGAGAAGTGATACTGACACTCTCTGAAGGTCTCTCTTACGAACCTTGGAATTGATTGTGCAACACAGGAGACATTGTCACAGGATAGTCTGGCATGGTGTGCCCTCATCAGTGAGGGTGCTGTGTTGTATGAGCAAGACATAATTGAAGTAGGTCAAAGGAAAGGTGAGATTAGTAAGTTTGATATACCCACCCCAGATGTTCACATGGACTATTTGTGCCCAATCTGTGGTAGAGCATTCCAAGTTCCTATTGGTCTGATCAGCCACAGTCAGACACAACTGTGACTTGTCTTTAACACAGTGATGTCATTTTGGGTTTCTTAGATAATGAAGGACCATAACCAACTGTATCTCTAAGTGTACTACATATCATTCCTCATCCACAATCTTTGTTCCAGACAAACTAATTTATTTGTTATTCATAGTATGCTGATCAATGTTTAACAATTAGCTTTAAAAAAAAGGCATGCAGGACAAACTTTTAAGTCTAATCTTTATTAACATTTTCTCCAAACCTTTTTGATTGTCTAGACAATCAACTAAACAATTAATCAAACCCTAATTTATAGTGTTTGAAAATTTCTGAGGTCTAAATGCTTAGCCTGAAAAATTAACAATTGGTTCTCTTGAGTCTTTGGTTGGACTTTGCTGGTACCTTTGTTTGTACCTAACATTCTATAACTCTTCCCCATTTCAAAGAGCTCCCATACATACATTGACTACTCTCCTTCACCTCCAAATGGAAGACAAGGGCTATTTTTTGCCTTCCTTTCAATTCTTAATATTTGTGACTGGCTCAGGGTAAGTATGTTTGGCTTTTGTTCTTGAAGAAGACCATGCCAACATTTAGGTGATGCCTTGACAAGCAAGGGAATTAAATTTTAATGGGGGGTGCTGTGCTAAGTTACAAGCCTCACTTTCTCACTTTCTCTTCTGGAGTTATCTGGTTCAGTAGCCAGATATGGATCAGATGACTGGAGATGGTTCAGGATAGGAGGCAATCAGGGTTAAGTGACTTATTCAAGGTCAAACATTATCAACTATCTGAAATCAGATTTGAACTCAGGATCCTCCTGACTTCAGGGTTGGCACAGATTAGACATAAATGCATATTAACTTGACCTGATGAATCTGCTAACACTCTTTAAAACTCATGAACTCTTAGAAGAGTTTCTGTTCAGTTTATGCAAATGTTATTGCTTCCTCTATCTCATAGGTAGTTCTGTTGGGGCAGGTAGGTGGCACAGTGGATAGCATACTGACCTTGGAATCAGAAGGACAGGAGTTCAAATGAATACAACTGTGTTACTCTGGGCAAGTCACTTAGCCTTGATTGTCTCACATCCAGGACCATCTCCAATCATTATCTCATATCTGACCTCTGGACTCAGATGCTCTGAAGGAGAAAGTGAGGTTGGTGACTTAGCAAAGCCCCCCCCCCTCCTTAAAATCAATTCATGTGCTTTTCATGGCATCACCTCCTTGATATCAAGGTCTTCTTCAAAAATGAAGGATCAAGAGGCAGTTAGGTGGCACAGTGGCTAGAGCACTGGCCCTGGTGTCAGGAGGACCTAAGTTCAAATCCAGCCTCAAACACTTAATAATTATTTAGCTGTTTGACCTTTGCCTTGAAAATCCCACCCACAAAAAAGAATGAAGCAACAAAGCAATTATTATTATCATTAGGTAGTTCTGTATTGTTCTGTATTTATTTTCTATGTATTTGTATTTCCATTTATATATTTTGTATTCATTTCATACACATTATTGATGTACATATTTTTCCTTCCAGTGGGATGGAAGCTCCTTGAGGGTAGGCATTGCTTCATTTTTGTCACTGTGCTTCCAGTTCTTGAACAAAGAATGACATACCACTAGGAACTAAATAAATGTATGCTAAATTAAATTAAATTCAACGGAATGTGAAGTTCAGAGGATGAAAGTGATAACTATGGATTTTTCTTACGTTGTTATGGGATGTTCCATCTTCAGTCTCCTTGATCTTGCTCAAACTATCTCCTATGGCTAGAATACTTTTCTTCCTGAACTTCCCTGATGAGAAATCCTAGTTCACTTCAAGATTCAATCCTAAAGTCCTGTTCTTAATAGGACCTTTCCTGATTGTTCCCGTTGTTAATGACCTTTCCAAAGACTCAGAAATAATTTTGCATTTAATTTTGACCCAAATTTAATGTCAGTCTTGAGGGCAAGGATTATTTCTTTGTCATCTTTGTATCCCTAGTGCCTAGTATAAAAGGCACTTCTAAATAAGGAGGAACTTAATAAATCTTTGTTGAAAAAGTAGAGATATCCATTGCTCATGGAGTGAAGCACACATTGTGGTACTTGAATATAGGGGAGTATTATAGTTCTAGAAGAAACAATGATTATGATGAGTTTAGAGAAGCATGAAAAGACTTACAATGAACTGATGCAAAGTGAAAAAGTAGAGACAGGAAACCAATATACACAATGACTACAATCATGTAAATGGGAAGAACTACAACAAAAGAATAGAAAGTGAATATTGCACAATGTAATTACTAATCATGGGACCCAAAATAAACGTTTGCAGTGGTGAAATATCTATGGGGTAAAACATTAAAAATATTTTCATACTTTTTTAATGTGTTGGTCAGTTTAGTTAATTTCTTTCTATTTCCTTTAAAATATTTTCATTTTTGAATGGCTCTCTGAAAGACAAAAGGGAAAGGAACACTAGAAGATATTTATAGGTAAATATATATAGGCAAAGATTATTTAGAACAAATTCTTCTTGACTTATGACAAAGACTCCCTTTTGGAATTCCTCTACTTAAATTCTGGAAAGGGAACTAACTTACTGAGATTTCTACTTGTGATTTTATTATTTTGTGGTTCATTCAAGGTTGTTGTATTGATAGAAAGAAACAAATTTCTCACTTGAATGGAGTCTGGTGAAGGTTCCAAAGTGCTTTCCTTGCAAGTACTCCTGAAACTAGCACAGTCTATGACACAAGGTTGATGCTTAAAATTGCTTATTGGTTAATGACAGATACATATGATCATTCCCATTTTATAGAAGAGGAAACACCTTTAGATGGGTTAGCCAACTGATCCAAGGTCATGCAGCTAATGAAGGGCAAAGCAAGACATGAAACTGAACTTCTTTCCTTTGCCATATTCAATAATTTGAGGATCAAGCTGTTTTGGGACTTACCAGGTCTAAAACAAGGAGCACTATCAATCAGAGATATCTGATTGAGAGTTAAGGAGTGGAAAGGGATGTGATGAATGGATAGTCAGGCCTCCTTTATGAGATAGGGAATCTGTAACTTTATACAAGTTACAGAAACATTTTAGCAACCATATCAGTCAATTTCTCTCTCTTTCATTTCATCCTATTGATCTAAAGCTGCAGTGAGTATGCTCTCCAGAACATTTACTCGTTTTTTCAAAGATTCTATTTATTTTGAGTTTTACAATTTTCCCCCTAATCTTGCTTCCCTCCCCCACCCCCCACCCCCCCACAGAAGGCAATTTGCTAATCTATAAATTGTTTCCAGGGTATACATTGATCCAAATTGAATGTGATAAGGGATAAATCATATCCTTTAGGAAGAAAAATAAAGTATAAGACATAGCAAAATTACATAAGATAATGGGTTTTTTTTTTCTAAATTGAAGGTAATAGTCTTTGGTCTTTGTTCAAACTCCACAGTTCTTTCTCTAGTTTCCTTCATAAGTTTATCATATCTAGGGTTTCTAACAATCTATTTATCCCCTTAACTTCTTTCTTGTTTATTTTATGATTAGATTTATCTAAATCTGAGAGTTTGAGGTTGAGGTCTCCCATTAGTATAGAGTTGTGCTATGTCTTCCTGTAGTTCTTTCAGCCTCTCCCCTAAGAATCTGGATGCTATATGATTGGGTGCATACATATTCAGTATTGAAATCACTTCATTGTCTATAATACATTTTAGGAGGATATAGTTTCCTTCCTTATCTCTTCTAAGGCTATCGCTATCTATTTTTCAGCTGCTTTGTTTGAGATAAGGATTGTTATCCCTGATTTTTTCACTTCAGCTGAAGTAAAATATATTTTGTTCCAACCTTTTACTTTTACTCTATATGTATCTCTCTGCTTCAAATAAGTTTCTTGTAAGCATCATATTGTAGGTTTCTGTTTTTTTTAATCCACTCTGCTATTCACTTACATTTTAAGGGAGAGTTCATCCCATTCACATTCAGAGTTATAATTACTAATTCATTATTGTCCTAAATGCTATCTTCCCTCTGATTGTATTTTCCCCTTTTTTTACATTATCCATATCCCCCAGTATTTTGTTTTGAATACCACCACTTTCAATGTGTTTGCCCTTCTATATCCACCCCTCTCCTTTATTCCCCTTTTCCCTTTTTCTACTTTCCCTTCCCTTCCTTCTGTTAGTTCCCCCTTTTCTCTCCCTCCTGTCTCCACCCCCTCCCCTTTTCCTCTTTTAATACTTGAAAGGTGAAATGTTTCTTAAGTTAACTGAGTATGTGTATAACTTTAAGCCAAGTCTGATCAGAGGAAAGTTTCAGCTTTTTTCTCATCTCCTCCATTCTCCTCTATTACAATAGGTCTTTTGTACCTCTTTATGCAATGTGAGTTATCCCATTTAATCCCCTCCCTCCTCCCATCTCCTTCCTGTCTCCCTTTTTAAGGAGGTAATGTTTTTAAATTATTCTATCTGAGTCACAGAAAATCGTGAGTATTCATCATTTCTGGCTAAGTATATTCTTTCTAATATAGTTACAATTATCAAGAGTTATTAGAGTCTTTCTCCCAAATAGAGATATAGCCAGTTTCTTCCCACTATATAGCAGTCTCATGGATAGGTCATGCGTGTCCATCACTTCTGGCTAAGTATATTCTCTCTGATAGAGTTATAGTTCTCAAGAGCTATGAGAATCTTTTTCCCATGCTGGGATATAGTCAGTTTCATCTTATTGGATAGCAGGGTTTTTTCTTTTTACCACCCCCCTTTTCTTTAACCTTTTCCTGTGTCTCTTGAACCTCCTGTTTGATGTCCAAACTTTCTAGTTAGCTCTGCTCTTTTAATCAGGAATTGTTGGAAGTTTCCCATTTTGTTAAATGACCATCTTTTCCTCCTGGAAGAGAAGGCTCAGTTTCACCAGACATGTAGCCAGGTCCTGCATAATCCTTACTGTGGCTCCTTGGTATTTAAATTGTTTCTTTCTGGCTGCTTGCAGGATATTCTCTTTTATCTGATAGTTCTAGAATTTGGCCACAACATTCCTTGGTGTTTTCATTTTAGGATCTCTTTCCTGAGGGGACCTATGTATTCTTTCAATAGCTATTTTGCCCTCTGGTTCCATGATATCAAGGCAATTTTCCATCACTAAATTCTGTAACATTAAGTCCAGGCTTTTTTTCTCTTCAATGTTTTCAGGAAGGCCTATAATTCTCAGGTTGTCACTCCTTGATCTATTCTTGAGGTCTGTGGGTTTTGCTGATGATGTATTTTACATTTTCTTCCATTTTTCTTTTGATTTTTTGGTTTTCACAGACTCTTGCTGTCTCATGAAGTCATTAATTTCCACAGACTCCATTATCTTTTTTAAGTGAAGTATTTTCTTCAAATACCTTTTGCACCTCCTTTTCCAAATGGTCAATTCCATTTTTAAAAGTTTTTTCAAGGCAAATGGGGTTAAGCGGCTTGCCCAAGGCCACACAGCTAGGTCTTATTAAGTGTCTGAGACCGTATTTGAACCCAGGCACTCCTGACTCTAGGGCTGGTGCTTTATCCACTGTGCCACCCAGCCACCATGGTCAATTCCATTTTTGTAAGAATTTTCCATTTGACCAACTGAGGTTTTAAGAGAATTGTTTTCTTGTTGGAAGGTATTAATTTTCTCTTCTAAATTTTTCAATTGATTTTTTTTTAGGCTTTTGCAAGGCAATGGGGTTAAGTGGCTTGCCCAATGCCACACAGCTAGGTAATTAGTAAGTTTCTGAGGCCGGATTTGAACTCAGGTACTCCTGACTCCAGGGCTGGTGCTCTATCCACTGTGTCACCTAGCTGCCCCCTCCAATTGATTTTTAAACTCCTTCCTTATTTCTTCAAGGAAGTCTTTCTGTGCTGGAGAGCATGACATATTCTCCTCAGAGGTTCTTGGTCTCTCTGAGTTAGTGTTTTTTCCTTCCAAGAAGTTTTCTATGGACCATCCTTTGCGTTGATCATTCTTCATTCTCCTAAGACCTTGTGTTGGAGAGGGCCAGGTTCACAGAGGTTTAGTGTTGGGATCCCTAGAAGTTTTATTCACTGACTGTAATATCTCTAGCTGAAGAGTAGGTGGTGCTAGAGGTTCTGGTTACTGAGTATAATATCTCCAGCTGGCCAGTAGGGGGTGCTGGTTGCTTTCTCTGGAGTGTCTGTGACATTGATTGAGGCCCTCTCCCTTGGCCTGGAGGGAGTGGTTGAAGTTGTTGAATACATCTATCTTTGGCTATGCCCTGGGGTGAGGTCATCACTCTTTATTCACAGCGGAGATGGTTCTGCTGCCTGGCCTTAGCCTGGTGTGGAAGGTGGGCTGTGATTGTGTTTGTTCTGGGAAGATGCTTCAGCTGAAATGAAGGTGTGGATTCTGAGTTTCTCTGGACCAGAGGAACCCAGGGATCTTTGTGTGCAGCTCTCCTGCACTGGAACTCTGCCTCCAGTCCTGTGGGCAAGCCCCAGAGGGTCAGTGCCACAACCAATATCTGTGCTCACTAGTTGACCTGATCCGCCATTGCCAGCCAGGCTCTGGCTCAGTGACTGATCAAGCCAGTCTGGTTCTCAGACCCAACCACTAATCAGGCTAATCTGAGGCTGATCCAGGGTCCCAGTCTCACTGGTCCGTGCTGCCAGCATAGTTTGCCCTCTGTACCCAGACTCACTCAAAGACAAATCCTAAGGTGGGTCTTCTTATCCTGGCTTCTCTTTTTGGGTTTTGTTGAATCAGATTTCTGTTAAGAGGTTTGTTTCATATATATGGGGGAAGATCAGGAGACCTTTAGCACTGTTCTTCTCTTCTCTATGCCACCTTGGCTGGAGCTCCCTCACGTTTACTCTTTATAGTTGTGTTTAATCAGTGAAATTGTGTTACCTTATAATAGAAAACAGACTTTTATAGTGAGAGTGTGATAGATTTGTAGTCATGGAACCTGAATTCAGATTCTGATTGTCCTCTATTAGTGCCCCCATGATTTTGGCTCTGTTCCTCTTCATATCAATCTCATCTGTAAAATAAGGGAGTTGAGCTAGAATAAAATTAAGTCCCTTTTAACTCTAAATCTATGGGCTACTCCTTCTGCTATGGATGGAAAATAACTAATGGTCAACATGTCATGAGCCTGCTATGATTTTTGCCAAAAAAGCACAGGCTTTTTGAAAGAAAATAGCCTTTGGG
Organism: Macrotis lagotis; assembly: GCF_037893015.1. Taxonomy (NCBI): domain Eukaryota; kingdom Metazoa; phylum Chordata; class Mammalia; order Peramelemorphia; family Peramelidae; genus Macrotis; species Macrotis lagotis. The sequence goes on from NC_133659.1 coordinate 55,088,007, forward strand.
AAGTTTTGAATAGGAAACATTTAGAGGTGATGTATTTGGGAGAGGTTTTTAGGTGTGTTTTAAATTTATTTTTTTTGTCATAGATATGTATGTCAAGGCTATAATGATACTAACTCCCCTGCACAGAATGGTAAGAAATGACTAACAAAATTGCAAATTACTTTATAAATTCTGATTACAAATTCTTTGCCAGACTCTGAGAGAAAGAACTAAATTTGTTACCTGTTTGCTCTACTTTAGATTAATATATCTTCTGAAGTGTTCTTTTCTGTTTTTTTCTGGTCTTTCTGGTGCCAATGGGTAATAGTACCCATTTTTACACATGCTCTCACCTAGGAAGTAGGTACAATAGACCCTGAAGATAACTTGGAAAGGGGTCACATCCAATTTTTACCAGTTAACTCTTGCCTGGATTCACTCAGTGTTGTAATGCCCAAATGAGACAAAGTTTATGAAATACTTTGCAAGCTTTAGAGTCTATAAAATGTCAGTTTTCATTGCTATACATATTATATCATAACTCTAAAATATACTTCTCATTGCTAATATGTTTCCTTCGAAACTCTCTGCATTTTATTTTATTCATTTGAAACCATTATTTTAAAAGGGATTCAAAGACTTCACTAGACTTCCAGAACAATTTATGACATAAAAAAGATAAAACCTCTGTTAAGATTTTCATAGGAGCAGAGAGAGAAAGTTAAACAAATGATTGTATTCTTGGAATTCCAAGGAGTAATATTTTTCCAGGTAAAGCCAACTCTCTGCCTTACCACCACAATATTGTGGTGCTTGCAGACAGATTAGTGAATATAGAGTCAGGAGAACTGAGGACAAATTTCATCTTGGGACTTTCTTCTCTGATTAAGCTAATGAAAGTTCTATCCCTTGGTGCCTCAGTTTCTTCATCTCTAAAATGAGGGTTCCAGTTAGATAATCCCTAAGGGCTCAAGTTTCAGTGAATGATTTTGAAGTAAGCATGAGAGAATATGCCATTTGAATTATATTGTTAACTTATAAACACAAATGATTTCACAAACAAATGAATAATAGATGAATAATAGAAACATGTCTACCCTAGATAGTATCATGAATTAATTGAATATTAACAATTAAAATATTAAACTTATTCAAGTTGTTTAATAATGATTCGAATGAATTTTAACTCTTGTGTTCTAACACCATGCTTCCCACCATGTTTCAGTGACACTAGCTTCCTTCCATATCCATCAACAAGATCTTTTTTTCTGGTTGTCTCTCATATCTGGAATGCTTTTCCTTTTCATCTTTCCCTCCTGACTTTCCTGACTTCTTTAAGACTCATCTAAAATGTTATCTTTTACTGGGAACCTTTCCTAACCCCTCTTAATTCTAGCACCTTCCATTTAATAATTGTTTCCTATTTAATCCTATATATCATGAACATATTTGTATATTGTCACCCACCCTGCCACCCCATTATATTATGAGATCCTTGAGGGCAGGGACTATCATTTGCCTCTTTTCGTAGCCCCATTGTTTGCTGTTTAGTAGGTGTTTAATAAACATTTATAACTGGCAAAATATCTGTGGTCAGTATGGTCACTTTTGTAATGGGGTTTCAGACCATCACTGGCAGACTGAACATCCTGGATAGTTGGAGGAAGGCCAGAAATGGATATGTCACTGCCCTATTTTAAAAATCCCTGCCATCTCTAGGATAAACCATAAAATCATCACTTAAGAATTTAAAATCCTCTATGATTTGTTTTCGATCTTTCCTTCCAGTCTAACTTCATATTTCCTTCCCTTCCACTATCTGGGTTCCAAACAAATTCTTCTGCTTACTGTTCCCTGTATATAACATTAATCTCCTTGATGCCATTGTAGAAATGATCATCCACATTTGGAATGAATGGGCTCCTGATCTCCATATCACAAGACCCCCACCTCTTTCCCATGAAAATTTTACTGATCCCCCCCCTCAATTATTAGTACTTTCTTTCTCCTTATATGACCTTGCTTTAATTTGTATGTCATTTATATTTACTTACTCGTGTCCATGACAGCTATCTCTGGTAGAATGTAGCCTACTTAAGAGTAGGTAGTTTCTCATAGATTCCCAGATTTTAGAATAGGAAGAGACCTCATTGGCCATTGAGTCCAATTGATGACTGAAAAAGAATTCCCACCATGACTCAGATCACGGGGGCAATTTAACCTTTGCTTGAAGATCTTGATTGAGAGAAAGTCCACTATCTCCCACAGGAGTCATTCTACATTTATTTTTAAAGACTGGCTCATTCTACCTCATTCAGGTTGGAAGAAAAGAGGCTTCTTACAGTCTAATCCCATTACTGGTCAGCATGGGAGATTTGACCTGCTCTGCTTTCAGTTGAGATTGGGTTGCTTTTCCTTAGGCAACATGACAGCTCTGGTTCTCACTGTCTTATTACACTATTGTTGAATGAAGTGTGGACACCAGAACAGTACTCTGCAGTACAGAATTGCAGATCCTATTTTAAAATAACTCTATAACTCCAATCATTAGGAAGAGTTTTTTTTATATTTTTTTGCCTAAATCTGGTCCTTTTCAAAATCTCCCCCCATTACTCCTAGTTTTCTTCTGGGACCAAAGAGCCTAATATTTATTTTTTATCTTTCAAGTACTACTTTCAGTTATCATGTCCCTTTTAACTCATTTCAGTCTCCTTTAGCCACAACTATACATCTTCAGTTCCTTCAGTCAATTGGCATATGGCACAGACTCAAAAGCCTTCATTATTCTGGTTGGTTTCTCTTGACTACAGTGAAGCCTCTCCTTTCTAAAAATACGGTGCCCAGAACCCAACATAATATTCCCCATATATTCTGACCAGGGAAGATGTCAGTAAGATCATCCATTCATTATTATTGTATACTATCTCTCTCTTAATATACTCCAAAGCGTTTGTGCTTTTTGAGCTGCTATCTCACATTTTTAACTCAAACTGCCAGCTATCTAAACACCCCAAAAACTTTTTCACATGAACTATTTGATCCTTACTGGTCTTTTATTAATATGAAAATTCTTCCATTAAAGACAGTTTCCTAGAGCAATATGTTCAGATATATTGGAAACCAACCAGTGATTTATAGGTAGTAAGTACTATATTTTTGTTGACTTATTGATAAGAAATCATTTCTTGGGATAGTTTCAAAGTACAAAAATGTCCACAAAGCTGTGTACTTGATTACTCCATATATGTGATGTTTTTGAGGGAGAAAATCCAGCTCTGCTCTTTGAAACATTTTCACACATTACCATCAAATGCTTATCCCATCTGTACTGTCCTAGAACTAGGCATTGAGCCATGGGGCTAAGTCTCTGGGCAATGATAGCTCAGCATGATGAGGAGCCTTATCACATGATGGAATTGGATAGGAAAACCAAACTAAAACCAAGAAGCAAAGTATGACAGACATAGAAAAATATAGGTTTTCAACTCTTAGGTGCACTTTTTATAGGTAGATAGGAGAAGGCAGTCCAAGATGCTTATATGTCTCTAATTAGAGTACACTAACTGAATCAGAAAAGGACATGTTGAAAATAAGTCCAAAGAAAGATTTCTTTACTTCCCATATACAAAATTGGGATCCAAGGCTGTGCATTATCCCATTCAAGGTTTTCTTATTGGATTCACACTAGTGTGAATTTCTAATGACAAGTCAAAAAAGACAGATGAAGACGAAACTATGGGTCGTTAATCTCAAATGATGTAAGGAACAAATCCACTTACTAATGATAATAACTTTGCCATGAAGGCATTATCTTTTAGCTCAACCTAGAGGAGGGGCATTGGAAGAATGGCATGAAGTCATTTTGGGTAGTTCAGTGGATAGAACATTGGACTTCAAGTCAGAAAACCCTAGATTCATGTCCCTGCTATTAGACACTAGCTAAGAGTCACATAATTTTTTCTCAATCTGACTTTCTTCATTTGTAAATTGGGGATAATAATAGCCTCTTCCTTATGGGATTAATGTGAGGGTCAAATGAAACAATTTACATGAAGTGTTTTGCAAATTCGAGGCTTGTATAATTATTAGCTAATAATTATTACATTACTTTCACCTTTTAACCCAATAGATCAGGTGGCATTACAGTTGATTCCTCCTAGGACTGAAGCTTGGCCTTTCTCCCATTCTCTAGATCCAATAAGACTAGGAAGAAGAAACATAACCCTAGTTAAATCATTTCTTTAAATGACTTGAGAATTAAGGAGGACCCACATGAGGCTAATATTAACATATAGGTATGAATTTAATATGTAATATATGTGATAATGGTTACAGAGAATACATGCTTATGTTTTATTTATCACAATGTATGTCAGAATACATAAAGCATTGATTAACATAAAGAGGAGGAAAATGCAAATACCTCTGCAGTAGATGTTCATTGGATAAATTGCAGAACAAAGGTATCCAAACTCATATTTGGCTTGTATGAATTAAAAATCAAGTGAAATTGGAGACAAATTGGGGGCCACCCCTTCCCCTAAGTCCTGCTTTTGAAGAGGGGGATATGCCCTTTTAATCAATTTTTTCAAGATGACCTAATTCTACTGTTCTGAGCCACTGTCAAACTTACCAACTCACCATTATACCTATGTCAATATGACCTTGAACTTTTTTCCTTCACGTTAACATAGAGTCTTTAAATTTGTCTGTTTTCTCATCCAGACAGCTAGTTCCCATCCACTAGCTCTATTTCCATTTGTCAAGGTCTAAGTTGGAGAGTTTTAGGGGAGATATGAGAAGCTTTAAGGAAGGAAAATGGATACCTTTTTCATAAGGAACTCATTTAAATTGGTCATGTGTGTTGGTGAATATAATGGTAATTTGATAAACAAAAATTCAAAGAATAAATAATTTAATATTAAAAACTAAAATTAAAATAAAGTTTCTAAAATATTGGGGGTTTTTGGATTTTTTTTTCCTCATAAAATCTTATGCAGGTAGGCCTTAGACATGCCTCTTGGGAAAGAAGAATGTTTACCACCAGCAACTGCAGAAGGAATAAACGAAGTGAAAGGTGAGCTCCAGGCACAACTATAGGACAATCTCCTTCAGTGGGTTGTTGAGTTTCACTATGATCCCAATCCATGAACCCTCAAAGAGTTAGCTGGCTCTTGGGGTTCAGAGTCCTTGGGTCATGGAAACTCCCCAATCTTTCCAGTCTAAGCCCCTGCCTTCCCAGCTCATTCCAGATCAATAGAAATGAACACCTGGCTACAGCTGTTATTTTCTGTAATCAGAGATCTGTCCAGAGTTAAAATGTCACCCCCATCTAGCCACGCTTCCATCACTCAGTGAACTGTGAAGGGCACTGATTATTGAGAAACAAGTGGCTTCAAAACAATTTGAAAAGTGGCAGCAGGCAGATATTTGGATTGTATAAACATAATGGTTTATTCAAAATTGTCTTCTGGAAATTAGGAGTATTTTTTTCCCTTGGTGATTTGCAGCTTTTATTCCCCTTAATGGACAGTGGACACATATGTCTGGCTTGCCACTTCCTAGCTCACCCGGACTGCCAGGAAGGGTAGTGCAACTAGATAGGACATTTTTAATGAAAGAAAATACTTTTCCTGAAATATTCTTGGCCAACAAAATGATCAAATGTCATACAAACTGTGATTCAATAATGAAATAATATTCTTGAAGATTCTTTTAAAAAAAATGCAACCTAGGCAGATTATATATTCAAGAGGAGAAAGGGAGAATATCTTTTTCAGTCCTGATCATACTGAGAGGAGGATGAGGGATAGAACAGAGGCCAAAATGATTGAATCATAATGTGTTTGTTTCCCAAAAGCAGAGCAGCTCTGTTGCCTTGTAGCCAGAAGGCTTTCCTTAACCTAAACTATGAGTGATATCTCAATCCAGGTTAGATTGCTTCAACATTTGGCTACATAATTAAATTGTTAGGAGATTCTGTGGGCATTTCAATTGGGAATGGAAATGGCATGGGATTGGATGGACTTGCTTATATGCATATTAGATACCAGCTCTAATTTCACAGAAACCAACTCAAAATTTACAGAATTTGGAAAAAAAGAAAGATGAAAAAATAAAGACATTTAATTGGTACCATATTCAATGAGTTGGAATCAGGGAATCAACTTAGAGAAAAGGAAAAATTACATTGTTTTCATATATCACAGCTAACCATCTATCTCAACCTCAATTTTATATACAATGAACTCCTCTGGAGAAAAGAGAAAGAAACTATATAAATGTTACTTTTCTCACCTAGTTTCAATCGATCCCTTCACAATCATATTGACCATGCAACCTTATTTGTCCAGACTATAACTGAAGGGGAAAAAAGAAGCCCCAAACTTAATTTCTAAATTCAATTAGTGCTTTCTTTTTTGTCAGTGCCTGGGCTAAATTGGCTTGGTTTATTAAAAATGGAGCCCCCATTTCACATCTGCATCTGGGAGCTCAGTTGAGAGAAAGAAAGACTGTTTCTATGTGTCTCAACTTACGAATATATCCATGTGGACTTTTAGCAAACAAATGGGGAAAATATAAAGCCTGGATTTTGCTTTGCAATCACTGTCCTGTTTCTTTTTTCAAGCCCTGCCTCAGTTTGTATCTTAATTCAGTTCAAATCTATGACAAACCCAAGCAGTAAAAGATCTGGTTTCCTGGGTTAGTCTTCATTTTTTTTTTGGTCTGGGATTAGAAACATATTTCCTGCTTTTGTTGACCTCTGTTTGGCTCCTTCACCATCTACAACCTCCCACAGCCCAAGCCAACATACAGGAGCAGTTATATTTTCAGAAGGAAGTAAAATGGAAGCACCACAATGCTTCCTAGTCATTAAATCTCATACTTTCCCAAGCAATTTGCTCAAGGGAAAAGAGGGGAAAAGATGCAAGACTATTACATTTAAAAAAAAATTCTGGAATGAATATTCCAACTCCTCCTGTTCCCCAGGAAAAAAATTATTTTCATTATGTTTCTATGGAAACCACTTATAACAGGGAATTTTTGGTAAACACTCTTTTTTTGGATTCTTTAAATAAAAGAGATTCTCAGATAAATTTCTTCAGAGATTAAAAAAAGTACTTAATTTTTCCCAACTTGAGTTTCAGTATTTTTACTTGTTTAGGATCTTTTCTAGTTACTTCATTTATTAGGAGGATGTCTGAGATTTTTTTAAAAAATGACCACATTCAGTTTGGGGGTGTCTACTGAAGAGAGTTGGCTTGTCAGGCTTAGAAACAACAGTCTTAATGTCTGATGCAGATCAGGGGGAAAAAACATTGAGAAGACAGTTCTTACTCTTCTCCTAGACAATTATACTCCATCATCTTGAGCCAAAAATCTATGCTGAGAGCATTTAAGTTCTGCCTGTGTGATCCCAAACCGATGCAGAAAGACTATTATAATGTCAGGTTCTGAATAGATTCAAATATCAGGACATTTGTTATATTCTAAATAAAATATTTGGATTTTTGGTTGAATTGGTTTTTTTCCCATTTTGATATCATTAAAACCCTTCTGCAAATCTCCTCAGTCTTTTTTAAATCTCTGCCAAAGAGAATCCAACTTTCCCTGACTGTCCCTCCCCCATGAAGGTCTGAACCACATAGCCCAGAAGTTGGCACATGTTCCCACTTTTTTTTTATCCGTGCTGCCAACTACAATGTAGACCAACAAGTCTCCCTTAAGGTTTTTCTTTTCCTGTGGCTGGTCTAGTCTACCCCCTGAGCAGGTAATTGTCCAACCCTAGGCTTCTATATATGCTTATTACAAACCTATTTTTTAAAGCCATTGGAAAAAAAATCCCGGTTGCCTGAATAATTGGAGCAAAGAGTCATCCTTATCATGGCACCAGGGAAAGGGAAGGTTGGTGCACAGATACAGTTATCCAGACACAGAGTCATTTTCTACTGTGTGATGGATTGATTGTCGCCTGAAGTGAGCACCTGAACCAGGATGACAGATTCATAACTGACATGATGGAAACTGTGGGCTGTGACGTTTGGCTATTCTACCTACCACATCCTCCTCCACTTTGACATTTGCTAGATATAAGCCAATGGCTTAGGCGGAGAGATGAAGTGTCCTGGGAAATGGAAATCTCTCTGAATGGGGGTGGGTTAGGGTTAGCTTTATCTTAAAGCACAGGGTGATATTGGGAATTTCCTTCCAGTCTCCTTAAGAAACAACTGAATAAAAGTAATAATCTTATGGAAATAGGGGACTAACAGTAACAGAAATAAGTGGAGAAAAGGGATGAAAAAGGGGAAATAGATTGCTGGGAAACTAAACGATTTATTTTTTCTGCTTTAAGTATGACATATATTTTATTCTTCCTTCTGGCATCAGAACTTTTCTCTTCCAAGTGAAATTCATCATCAAAACCTCAATTGTCTTGACAGGTTTGTCCAAAGGAATCATTCAAATATGCACAGACTTCCTGATTCATTTCTATGTCACTGCAATTTGAAGACATATTATTTTTGGCACATCTACTACAGGGGAAAGATATAGAACAAGGTTGGTTACCATACTAAAATAGACAGGAGTACAAACATACCACAAAATACCTTGATAATACAAGTTAAAGCTGCATTAGGCATCTTGGGGCCATGCAAGGCTATTATGATTATGAGTTCACTAGGCTTAATAGAAGAAGCTGGGGAAAGAATTTGGGTTGCTAAAAGACCACATTGTTTTGGAAAATGCTGACTATTCCATTACCCTCAGCTCTAGGGGTAGTCAAAGTAACTTCTCACAAAGGAATTAAGGGGGGTTCAAAAATTATGGCATTTCTTCTCAATTAAATTTTAATGGTATTGAAAAGTAGGTATATATCTTATTAGTTCTACATACTTAATAGTTTTTAGATACTTCCACTCTGTTTCTAGGTGTAGAACAATTGCTTAACCAAGGAAGATTAAGTATCCTGTACAAATATTCATTTTGGGGTGCTTGTGTGTGTGTTAGAGAGAATGAAAGGCATGCCTGAGATCTCTATTTTTTCTTAACGAATAAATAACTATTATAAATGTTTTTATTTGTTCAAGGTCACAGGAATAATGCTAAAATCAGGGCTGGTTGCCCAGATTTGACCATGAAGTTATTGTTCCAGAGCATTTCCCATTTTTCCACATTCTATACCATTTCTGAGTTCATTGGATCTTAAGTTGTTTTGCATTTTGCCCCAGTCATCCTCTTAACAGTGAGATCGAATAGAAATGGGCTTTATTTTGTACAAGATGGTGTTAAGGGCTTTAGAAATTTTAGATTTCTAATGGACAGAAAACAACTTGAAAAATCATCTTTTGAGCTAAGACCTTGTACTAAAAAAAGACCACTCTGTCACTATTGGACTGATGTTTATATAATATAATTGAATTTTTTCTTTGTAAGGGAAGAAAGTTCCAGAATTGTTAGATTTTTTTATATGGACATAAAAAGTTGATAATAACATTTTTAATTTTTAGTCTATATGAAAATATGCTGAAGAAATATCCAAAAATTTAAAGAACATCTTTAAAAAAACTTTAAATCTATAATTTTACCTAGGAAGAGACCTTTATGATGCAGATCAACTCTTTTTTTTAAATTTTAGGCAATGGAGTTAAATGACTTACCCAAGGTCACTCAGATAGGTAATTAATAAGTGTTTGAGGTCAGATTTAAATTTAGATCCTCCTGACTCCAGGGCCAGTGCTCTATCCACTGCACCACATAGCTGTCCCCCAGATTAACTCTTGTTTAGTAATTTGTAATCTAAGAGAATTGCCTGGCCCTCTGTGAAGTGTAGTGACTTTGCTTGTTTGTGTTTGAAGCAGGACTTGAACCCTGGTCTTTGAGATTCCAAGGCTGGCTCTCTAGTCACTGCCCTAGACTGTCTTCCAATAACTTAAGTAATTTTCTGCTTAAGAAAATACAGAGTGGCCTACTTCATAAGATCTCTTCCTCTCCCTGGACAGATAAGATGGTGCAGAAATGCCTGAAGAAGTAATGGTATCCACTCTGGCATTCTCATTCCCTCTGGGTCATGATAACAACTTGATTGACTATCCCTTAATTGACTTTTTAGAATTACATCTACTGTTAGTCAGTTTGTAATCATCTAGTTGTATTATCTGAACTGTATTTACCCACCCTCTCCATTATAGTTGATTTTCCTCATCTACCCTTGTTTTCTTTAGTTCTGACCTGGGGAATCTTTCAGTATATTGCAGTGACTAATCTGAGAGGACAATGAGACTCTCTGTACTATTCATATAAGAGGAGGAGAGGAGGAGGCTTCATGACCACCTCCATGAACAGAGTAGAAAGGAATTTCATTCATGTCTGCATTGGATTGTGGGTGTCTTCAGTTCTGAGATTCTGAGGGCTTATGAATTTGTGGAAAAGGGAACATTGAACAAAGTTGAGTATATCCAAAACAATGTGGGGAAAATATCTTAGCAACACTTCATAGGATGCATTGGGGTTGGGTAATCTTCAGAATAAGGTTATGATGAAAAATTTTGAAAATTACTGGAAAGAAGAGAGAGGTTGCTATTGTGGGAAAGGACTCCCAAGATGCCTTTTTCATTGTTACTTGATCAGTTCCTGATAAAACTCCGACCGAATGAATCTCGGTAGGGAATCATTCTCCATCAGGGCATGGATTCTCTTTTGGGCCATGTCAAAGCTACTTGGTGAAGGTTCCACCAGGTTCTTCATGGTCACATCCTTAGTGAAATGGTCGATATTCACCTGCAGACAAGGACATAGGGAGGGAAACTTCACAATCTTGTCACATGAAATTAGATGGTTTAGGGGGAGGAGAATAAAAAGGAATAAGGGAGTGCTAGTTTTAAATTATAACTTTTTCCCTTTGATCCTCCAATATAGAACTCTGCTGAATTTAAAGGCATTATCTTTCTGCTTGAAATAATAATCTTTTCCTAACTTTCTTCTTTCTTTCAAGAATGCTAACATCCCTCTAGTTAGCCAAATTCGAAATCTTTAGTTATCTTCCATTCATCACTCTCCCTACCCATCACTTGTCTCATTGATTTTTATCTTCCCAACTTTTTTTCTCTCATTCATCTCTTTTTATTCATTCACATGGCTATTACCATAGAACAGTTATCCCCAATTCTTACCTGGACCACTACAGCAGACTCCTGATTTTTTCCCCACTTCTTGTCTCTCATCTATCATCTACCCTGCTGTCAAACTGACATTTCAACCATGCTACTACAATGCTCCAGAAGCTTTAGTGAGTCCCTATTACCTTTGCAGAGCCATAATAAGTAATACTAAATCTCAAGGGTTAATAGATGCTTCATCCAGTAAAGGCTTTGGAATAAGGATAAATATAACTCATCTATTTGGCATATAAGGCCCATCACAGTCTGACTCCAATCTATTTTCCACATAATTCCTTCTCATTCATTCTAAATTCCAGTCAAAGTGCCCTGCTTTCTGTCTCCTGTCCTATCTGAGTGCATTTACACAGGCTTTCGATCTATCCTCCGTGCCTAGAATATTCTGTCTTCTGCCCTTGAATCTTTTTGAATTCTTGGTGTCCTTTAAGGTTCATCATGGGCATTTTCTCCTACATTCCCATCCCTGCTCTTATTAGTATTCTCTGTGCTCACTAATCACTTTCTGTCAAATTAGTATATACTTTGAATTTTCTTATCTATATTTTGAATACTGTGAATTTAATGATAGCTAATATTTAAATAATGTTATAAATATAATTAATAATAATGCTACATTATATATTTGGCTAATATATATATATATATATATATATATATAATTTATAAACCTCTTACGTGTTCAGATCTTTACAAATATTACCTCAATTGATCCTCATAACAACCCTATTCAGTGTTGACGAAACCA